>NC_038243.2:32293840-32394554 GCF_000004515.6 Glycine max | reverse complement strand
TGGTTATGGCATAAAAGAATTATTTAATATACCCTTTCTAAGACTCTAGAGACTGTCTTGATCATCCATCTTGAATATCTTTAATTTCTTTGTCTTGAATAAAGCTTTGAGACGCATGTGAACCTTTGGCATCATCAAAACATTCAGCTTGATCCTTTGTCTACAATTTCCACCACTCAACCATTGCAATTATTACACATGGATTTGTTTGGACCCTCTAGGGTCTTGAGTTTTGGTGGAAGTTACTATGCATTAGTAATTGTTGATAATTATTCTAGGTATACTTGGACTTTATTTCTTACTAATAAGAATGATGCATTTCATGCATTTAGAAGACTTGCCAAAGTCATTCAAAACAAAAAGAATCTCAAAATCATCTCCATCAGAAGTGATCATGGAGGAGAATTTGAAAATAATGATTTTGAAATGTTTTGTGATGAATATGGCATAGAACACAACTTTTCTACACCTAGAACACCCCAAAAAAATGGAGTAGTAGAAAGGAAAAATAGAGCCCTAGAAGAAATTGCTAGAACTCTTTTAAATGACACACCTCTTCCAAAATTCTTTTGGGCTGAAGCGGTTAACACTGCATGTTATATTATGAACAGAGCCTTAATCAGACCCATTCTTAAGAAAACCCCATATGAAATTTTCAACAATAGAAAACCAAACATTGCACATTTACATGTTTTTGGATGTAAATGTTTTGTTCTAAACAATGGTAAAGAAAGCCTAGGAAAGTTTGATGCCAAGGCAGATGAAGGTATCTTCCTTGGGTATTTCTTACATAGTAAAGCATTTAGAATATACAACAAAAGAACCATGACAATTGAGGAATCAATACATGTTACTTTTGATGAAACTAATATCACCTCCTCGAGAAAGGAGTTTGTTGATGATATTGTAGATACTTTGGAAGATACTCAAAATGAAGAAAGAAATCTGAAAAGAAAGAGAGATGATGAAGACAAGAATGATCAAGATGACACAGCACAAGAAAACGATGATCTTCCCAAAGAATGGAAAACTTCAAGAAATCATCCTCTTGACAACATCATCGGTGATATCTCAAAAGGGGTAACAACTAGACACTCTCTTAAAGATTTATGCAATAATATGGCATTTGTTTCATTAATAGAACCTAAAAACTTTAAAGAAGCTATTATATATGACCATTGGATAGTAGCTATGCAAGAAGAATTAAATCAATTTAAAAGAAATGATGTATGGGAATTAGTAGAAAAACCTTCAGATTATCCAATCATAGGAACTAAGTGGGTATTTAGAAATAAATTGGATGAAAATGGTATAGTAATTAGAAATAAAGCTAGACTTGTAGCAAAAGGATATAACCAAGAAGAAGGTATAGACTATGAAGAAACTTTTGCACTTGTAGCTAGATTAGAAGCCATTAGGATGTTATTAGCATATGCATCCGTTATGAATTTTAAATTATATCAAATGGATGTCAAGAGTGCTTTCTTAAATGGTCTAATTCAGGAGGAGGTATATGTGGAACAACCTCCTGGGTTTGAAGACTCACAAAAAATAGACCATGTCTATAGATTAAAGAAGGCACTTTATGGCTTAAAACAAGCACCTAGGGCTTGGTATGAAAGATTAAGTAAATTCCTATTAGAAAAGAATTTTAATATAGGGAAGGTAGATACCACCTTATTCATAAAAAGGAAGGATAATGATATCTTGTTGGTACAAATTTATGTTGATGATATAATTTTTGGATCTACTAATGAATCTTTGTGCAAGGAGTTTTCTATTGATATGCAAAGTGAGTTTGAAATGTCCATGATGGGTGAGTTAAATTACTTTCTTGGACTACAAATCAAACAAACAAATGATGGGATCTTTGTCAATCAAGCAAAGTATTGCAAAGAACTCATTAAGAGATTTGGAATGGAAAACTCAAAACACTTGGCTACTCCTATGAATATAAGTTGTTATCTTGACAAAGATGAATCTGGTCAACCTGTTGATCCAAAGCAATACAGAGGTATGATTGGATCTCTAGTTTACTTATTTGCAAGTAGGCCAGATATTATGTTTAGTGTATGCATGTGTGCAAGATTTCAATCAGATCCAAAGTTTTCACATTTAATGGCAGTAAAAAGAATCATAAGATAGGAGGCCATGGATAAGAGCTTAGGATTATGGTACCCTAAGAATTAAGGGAGAGGAAGAGAAGAGCACGAAATTTTGTGCTCTAAATGAGCTTTGAAATCTGAAGTTTAATATTCAAATGATCAAAGTTGAAAAAAATGCACACACATGACCTCTATTTATAGCCTAAGTGTCACACAAAATTGGAGGGAAATTTAAATTTCAATTCAAATTTCACTTAAATTTGAAATTGAATTTGTGGAGCCAAACTTTGGTGCCAAAATTTCACTAATTATGATTAGTGAATTTTAGTTATGGTTCATCCCACTAATCCAAGATCAATTCCAAGATTCTCCACTAAGTGTGCTTAGGTGTCATGAGGCATGTAAAGCATGAAGGACATGCACAAAGTGTGACTATATGATGTGGCAATGGGGTGTAGTAAGCAAATGCTCACCTCTCCCTCTAAAATTTAATTGGATTGGGCTTCTACCAATTCAATTAAATTTATTTCCAACCACACATATCAAATATCCACTTAATGCATGTGAAATTACAAAACTACCCCAGATACAAAAACTAGTCTAGGTGCCCTAAAATACAAGAGCTGAAAAATCCTATATTTCTAGGGTACCCTACCCACATTATGGAGCCCTAAATACACGGACCAAAATTAATGAAACCTTAGTCTAATATATACAAAGATAAGTGGGCTCATTCTTAGCCCATGGGCCCGAAATCTACCTTAAGGCTCATGAGAACCCTAGGGCCTTCTCTTGCATCTTTGGCCCAATCTTCTTGGAGTCTTCTATCCAATGCCCTTGGGGGGGTAGGATTGCATCATTCCCTCCCCCTTGAAAAGGATTTGACCTCAAATCCAAAGGTTTTTGAAACTCATGGATTCTTTCCTCAACACCTGTAAAAAGAATAAAAACATATGTATTAGTGATGTTGGGTATGTTAGAGTATGGTAAGGACGAAAAACCCCTTTCCTGGCCATCTTCCCATGAGAGAATATAATTCCTCACCAACTCAATGAGTGGTGCTACAAGTATAGAAAAATATGGGACAAACCTTTTGTAAAAGTTTTTTAAGATATTGAAGCCCCAAATTTCCCTTATACTTGGTGGAGCAGGCCACTCAGGAATGACCTTTATTCTCTTAGGGTCCATGGAAAGCCCTTGATCACTATTTAAAAAGCTAATGGAATAAGACATACCTTTTTCTTCATTTTCATGTTGATTATTCCTACAAAAAATTACGACAAACCTAAGGTGTCCCACATGAGCACCTAGGTTTTCATTGAAACAAAAAATAAGAACAAACTTACCTAATGAGTCCCTATGTACACAAATCATGAAGATGTTGGGTGCATGAGTGATTTTACAAAAGAGTGTTGCACCACTCAACACATTCATCATACCACCTATCATAGGGATTTGGTGCCTAATAATACCTATTTTTGGCACCAACAAAGCACAAGGATTTAAGCTCTTGCAAACCAAATCCTCATCCAACAACTCCTTTACTTGAGGAATAAATTCAAGTCCAAGAGGTGTGGCAATGCGAACAAGTGTCTTTTTACAAAGGAGAAAATGTGGAGGTTGTCTAAGAGGGGAAGTTTCTTTAATGTTTGTCTTTATTGTAAAATGACTTTCCTTCTTAGCTAACCTCTTGAAGGAGACACTTACCTCCTTACACTTCTCCTTAACCATTAATGGTTGTCCTTCTTCTTGGGGGTAGATTTCTTCACTAGATTCTTCCCCTGTTGCTTCTTCACGTTCACTAGAGGAAGGTAAAGTAGTAGCCTCATCTTGGCTACTATAAATGTTTTGGCCCCTCATAATCATGGTTTTCTTGGTGGGGCATTGAGAAGTAATGTGTCCTTTTCGAAGACATTTAAAGCACTTCATGGAGCTAGTCTTCTCTTGCATACTAGCCTTAGGGAGTTGCTTTTCTATTGTCTTCCCCTTATCATCTTTGGGCTTAGAAGGTGCAGCCCCTAAGATGCTTAGACCTTGGACTTTCTTTGGATAAGAGTGAGAGCCATCAGATTTTAAAGTAGACTTTCTTTTAAGTTTTTGCTCTACCTTTATTTCCCAATCTAAGTTAGCCTCTACATTGTCCTTCCCATGGAAGTATGGGAGGTTAATGTTGGCATCTTGAGGCTTTCTTTCCTTTTCTCTTCTATGGGAATGAGGTCTAAGATGTGACTTATGTCTTCCTTCATAATAGTCACGAAGTTCTTCACTTAGGCTCTTGCAAGAGTTATGACTACTATAGGAGGCATGTTTTTCTCTTTTCATTTCTTTCATTATTTTTCTTCTTTCTTCCTCTCTTATTTTCTCTCTTTCGTCTTGACTTATTTCTTTCACTCTTTTTTTTTCCTTTTTCTTTTCTCTATTGTTTTTCTTTCCACAACTTAAGGGATCTCAACTCATCTAATATCTATACAAGGGGTCCTTAGGAGTAGAACCCTCACCATTAACACTAGATGAAGAATGAAGACTCATGTTGCTTCCTAAGTTATGGTTCTTTCTTATTGGGGGTTTGAAAACAAAAGGTAAAAGAAAGTATGGTTGAAACTAGCCAAAATAAACACTAAAAGAGGTGTGAAAGATAAGGTAAAAACTAATTGGTAAAAGGCAAGCTATCTAGGCGGTTTGACAATGGAGGGTAAAGGAAATAAGCTATGGAAGTGAGCAAGAAATTAAAGTGCAAGAAATGCAAACTAGGCGGATCCTAAGAGTGTTTGGATGACCTCATTTAAGGTTCCCAACAAAACACTCACTATCCTAAGGGAAAATTGCATAAATTATTACACACAAATGGAAGTAGGGTGACCTAGCGGAGGCTCCCAACTTACTTCCAATGAAAGGCCTTTTTGTTACAAAATTTAAAAGCAAAGCAAATTGCCAATTACAAAATTACAAAGAAAAAAGTCCTCAATTGTGGTGGCTATTCTCTATTTAGTGTTTCACTCAATTTGGAGTGCTCCTTAGTCCAATAGCTCTGAAGGTGGTTGGCCCCTTGCTTCTTGACTCAAATTTTTCAAGATATGGCACCGATCCTCCTTTCCAATTCCCTATATGGCAACTCACAAGCAAGGAAACAAAGAGACAAACAATAACCAAAGACCAAAAAAATGAAATGAAAGCTAAACCAATAGAGTTTTAGAAAGACAAATTTTCAAGGATTATTCAACAATTGAAGCAATGAAAAGCACATAAAAGCAAGCTAGGACTCAAAGAGAAACTTCGAATGGCTCTAGAGTAGAATAGAAAAACTAAAAAAAAAAGACTCAAGAAACCTCTAGTTTTGGCACTTGTTTTCACAATAATTTTCAATTGAAATTTAAGAACTAGGATTGGTATAAAATAGGCACCAATAATAGAACAAATTTTGAGCCAAAACAACAAGGACACTTTCCTTTCACTTTTTTTTTCCTGGACACTGATTTTTCTCCCAACTTGTGTGATTTTTCTTATTTTTTCCTTTAATCCAAATCGCTTGGTTCTTTTTTTATAATTTTTGGTCCAGATGTCTAGAAAATTCAGTCAAAATTTCAGCTCCAAAAACGTAGTCACCAATTCCCAGTAATTTATACAAGTTCATATGTTCAAGCTGCCAGCACCAGAGATTTCAACCTAGAAATCAAGAGTAGTGTTTATGTTGCTTAAGGCTTGGATAGTTACAATTTGTGTTTGCTTATACTCAATTATCTTGAATAACACAATTCAAGAGAGCTTAAGACTTATTTTGATTCACAAATCCAGCCACAACTCAGCACCACAACTCAACTTCATCATAGGCATCATGTAGGAAACTTAGAAATAAAAAAAAAGTTCAAGAACAAGACTACTTCTAGGAATTGATTTAGAACATGTTATGAACTAAATAACATGCATGAATTCGACTCAAAATTTAAAAGATAGGCTAATAATGACAAGAATACATGAACAAATGTATCTAGAATTCAATCAACAAAATAAAAATTCAACACAAACTTAGAACATAATGTGACAATTACTATGACTAAACATGACTCTAAGACAACATGGATTAAGTGATTTACACTTAGATTTTAGTGTTTTTTTTCTAATCAATATTTTGGAAGAAAATTTAGATCTAAAGGTTCAGCACAAGAATATTATGAATGAAAAATGCTAGAACCTAAAATCAACACAAAAAACATGATTCAAGAGTAGATCTACAAAATTTGAACCATAGAAATGCAAGAACAAGTGTAGATCTAAGATTTAATCGGTTTATTTTTTTGAATCTACTCTAAACAGCACCAAACCACAAGACAATGGAGGATATACAAGGAGAATAAGATGAAGAACAAGGAATTAAAGAGAATTCACCAAACAAAAAGATAGAGGAAGCAAAAGAACATCACCTAGATGAAGATGCTCTTGATACCACATGATGCAAGCTCCATTGGAACTTGTAGGCCTAGGATCTTCTTTATCAATGGACTCCTTTTCTTCTTGGAAGATGAATGGCAGCGGAATGGAGAAAGGAAGAGAGAGAGGAGACTCCACTTCAAGGAGAAGATGAGTCTAGAAGAAGCTCACCACCATAGGAGGCCATGGATAAGAGCTTGGAGGAAGAAGGAGATGAATGAAGGGAGAGGAAGAGAAGAGCACGAAATTTTGTGCTCTAAATGAGCTTTGAAATCTGAAGTTTGATATTCAAATGATCAAAGTTGAAAAAAATGCACACACATGACCTCTATTTATAGCCTAAGTGTCACACAAAATTGGAGGGAAATTTGAATTTCAATTCAAATTTCAATTGAGTTTTGTCAATACCCTAATTTCGTCTGGGGACCTTTGCTTGATGACATGCGACCTTTGTTTGGTCCTTGTAAGGTGCTTGGCACCCATCATTAGGCAATTTGTGAAATTCAGGGACATGCTGGAAAACAAAAGAAAATATTGATGCACAATCCGTAAGGTTCCGTGACACACCGGAAATCAAATGGAAGCATCGTTGCACAACTAGTGAGGTTCCGTAACATTCCGTAAGTCAAAAAGGGGATGATTATGTAATCCACAAGGTTCCGTAACATTACGGAAAGAAAACAAGTATCGTTACGAAATTCGTAAGTTTCCGTAACTTTACGAAAAAAGAATCACTAAAAAAAGGCAGGGGGTGTACTTAGTAAAAATGGGGGTGCAAATAGCAACCAGGCCCACTTGGGCCCTCCAGAAGATTCCTCCAGAAGGCTGTTGCTTCTGGAGGAAGCAACCCTGCTCGCCTGGGCAAGCTGGGCGGCAAGCATCTCCCCTATTTTGCTATAAATAGGGGAGGAAGTGAGAAGGAAAAGGGTTCAGCCCCTTAGGCACTTCTCTCTCTTTCGAATTTGCTTGGAAAAATTGTTTCCGTGAAGAAAATCTAAGCCGAGGCGCTTCCGAAACGTTTCCGTAAGGAATTTCGCGAAGGTTTCGACCGTTCTTCGACGTTCTTCATTCGTTCTTCATCATTCTTCGATCTTCAACGGGTAAGTACCTCGAACCAAGCTTTTCGATTCATTCTATGTTCCCGTGGTGGTCCACATTGTGTTTCGTGTATTTTTATTCTCGTTTCATTTACTATTTATACCCCCTCTTGACGTGCTTAAGCCATTTTATTTAAGTCATTTCTCGCTTAAACTAAAAATAAAATAAATTTCCACCGATCGTTTGAATTGTATTATCCGTTAACTTCGGTTAAAATGAATTCCGACCGTTCGGTCGTGCCGTAACCACGTTGGAAATCAAAAAGTAGTAAAAAATAATATAATAATCGAAAAAAACATCTTTTAGTAAAATAAAGCGGAAAATCAATCGGACGTTTTCTCTTTGGGATTTCTCATTCTTAATCGAATTGACTAATAACTAAAGTGAAACTAAGGCTAAAATCAACTCGCCTAGTCAAGCTCGTCCATAAAAATAGGTTTTTGAAGTTTATCATTTCAATTTCTTACTAAGTAAAATGGATCATTTTCAAGGTCCAACGCCTTAAAATGATCACCTCTTAAGTAAAAAAGAATGACTTGATAAGAAAGAACTACGTAGGTCTGATTTCCTCATCGCAATTGAGGAATACGTAGGAGCAAAGGGAAACACCCTTGTCGACCACAAAAAGAGAAAAATATAAAAAGGGTATAAAGGATATAGAGACATAAAAAAGGGAACATAAAAAAATCAAAGTCATGTTTGCACATTCGATTAAAGGCTGCCGTCCCTTGGGACGGACGTGTGGGGTGCTAATACCTTCCTCGTGCGTAAATACAACTCCCGAACCTTTCACTTAAAAGTTCGTAGATCGCGTCTTTTCCGGTTTTTCCGACGTTTTCCTCAAATAAACGTTGGTGGCGACTCCGTGCGTATTCCTTTTGTGGAACACGCATCCCGCGAGTCACGCGTCGCCCTCCCGCCGAAGGGTAGGTTGCGACAATTGGCGACTCCACTGGGGATTTGTTTTTAGAGAGTTAGGCCATTTAATCTTGTGCAATGTTTTACCGTGACTTACCCCTTTGTTGGTTTCCCTTCATTATGTTCTTGTGTATATAAACTCTTTGTTGCTTTTAGTGCGTTTTAAAATGTATGCATGAAGTAAATATTTATTCATTTGATGCACACAAACACCAACACTATTTGCACACACTGTGAGTGAAAAAGGGCCCTATACCCGGGTTCATGGGAACATAAGGAGTGGAGGTGAATCTGTGATCATGCTAGGTCTCCGACTTGCTTGATTACAGTGAACCCTCATCTAGAGTTTTCCTCTTTGGAAACATATTGTTGCTAGTAGTCCCTACTGCTGCTGTATGTTCTTCGAAGGGGATAATACCTCTAGAAACCATCAAGAGAGATATGACTACCTTGGGGGGTTATCACTAAATGCCTAGTTAGTTCTCTCCCTTATAGGTCCCTTAAATAGGGGGCACGGAGCAAAAACGCTGCGTGCCATTTTTCACAACTGCCATGCATAAGTATCATATACCCTTTTGCTTATGTTCAGTGAATATTGTCGTACTATGTACATTCTCGCATTGCGTCTTTTGCATATGCATCGCATATGGGTTCTGTCTTGATCCCCTCTGTAAACAAACCAACGGAGGGTCCGTGTCGCCTTCTTAAAATCATACGTTGGGGCACTTTGCTACCCCCAGACGTTGTATCTAAGAAGGAGACAATTCCTCGGGCCCCCGCATTCCTAGATTGCATCTGTGTCATATGCATTCCTTCATGCATTCATCCATTCCACCCATGAGATATCGGAGTTTTGATTTGCACCAACTTTTTGTCTCACCTTAGTAAGCATGGGAACAAATCAAACCGGCAAGAGGTTTTACCAAGTCAAGGTTAAAAGCCTAGATACCACCAGCATCAAGGAATTAGGGCGGTTGATGGAACCTCTCCAAATGCAAGCCTTTCGCAAGACTTACGGAAAGATCTTAGAGTTGACCATAGCAGAGGTATCCATAGAAGCTGTCATACCCTAATTTCGTCCGGGGACCTTTGCTTGATGACATGCGACCATTCTTTGGTCCTCGTGAGGTGCTTGGCACCCATCATTAGGCAATTTGAGAAATTCCAGGACATGCCGAAAAACCAAAAAAAATATTGATGCACAATCCGTAAGTTTCCGTGACACACCGGAAATCAAATGGAAGCATCGTTGCATAATTAAGTGAGGTTCCGTAACATTCCGTAAGTCAAAAAGGGGATGATTATGTAATCCGCAAGGTTCCGTAACATTACGGAAAGAAAACAAGTATCGTTACGAAATTCGTAAGTTTCCGTAACTTTACGAAAAAAGAATTACCAAAAAACAGCAGAGGGGGGTGTACTTAGTAAAAATGGGGGTGCAAATAGCACCCAGGCCCACTTGGGCCCTCCAGAATATTCCTCCAGAAGGCGGTTGCTTTTGGAGGAAGCAACCCTGCTCGCCTGGGCGAGCTGAGCTCGCCTGGGCGAGCTGGGCGGCAACCACCTCCCCTATTTTGCTATAAATAGGGGAGAAAGTGAAGAAGGAAGGGGTTCAGCCCCTTAGGCACTTCTCTCTCTTTCGAATTTGCTTGGAAAAATTGTTTCCATGAAAAAAATCTAAGCCGAGGCGCTTCCGAAACGTTTCCGTAACGTTTTCCGTGAGGAATCTCGCAAAGGTTTCAACCGTTCTTCGACGTTCTTCATTCGTTCTTCATCGTTCTTCGATCTTCAACGGGTAAGTACCTCGAACCAAGCTTTTCGATTCATTCTATGTACCCGTAGTGGTCCACATTGTGTTTCGTGCATTTTTATTCTCGTTTTGTTTACTTTTTATACCCCCTCTTGACGTGCTTAAGCCATTTTACTTAAGTCATTTCTCGCTTAACTTAAAAATAAAATAAATTTCCACCGAACATTTGAATTGTATTATCCATTTACTTCGGTTAAAATAAATTCCGACCGTTCGGTCGTGCCGTAACCACGTTGGAAATCAAAAAGAGGTAAAAAATAATATAATAATCAAAAAGACATCTTTTAGTAAAATAAAGCAGAAAATCAATCGGACGTTTTCTCTTTGGGATTTCTCATTCTTAATCGAATTGATTAATAACTAAAGTGAAACTAAAGGCTAAAATCAATTCGCCTAGTCAAGCTCGTCCATAAAAATAGGCTTTTGAAGTTTGTCATTTCATTTTCTCACTAAGTAAAATGGATCATTTTTAAGGTCCAACGCCTTAAAATGATCACCACTTAAGTAAAAAAGAATCACTTGATAAAAAAGAACTACGTAGGTCTGATTTTCTCATCCCAAATTGAGGAATACGTAGGAGCAAAGGGAAACACCCTTGTCGACCACAAAAAGAGAAAATATAAAAAGGGTATAAAGGATATAGAGACATAAAAAGGGAACATAAAAATCAAAGTCATGTTTGCACATTCGATTAAAGGCTGCCGTCCCTTGGGATGGACGTGTGGGGTGCTAATACCTTCCCCGTGCGTAAATACAACTCTCGAACCTTTCAACTTAAAAGTTCGTAGATCGCGTCTTTTCCGGTTTTTCCGACGTTTTCCTCAAATAAACGTTGGTGGCGACTCCGCGCGTATTCCTTTCGTGGAATACGCATCCCGCGAGTCACGCGTCGCCCTCCCGCCGAAGGGTAGGTTGCGCACTGTCATACCCTAATTTCGTCCGGGGACCTTTGCTCGATGACGTGCGACCATTCTTTGGTCCTCGTGAGGTGCTTGGCACCCATCATTAGGCAATTTGTGAAATTCCAGGACATGCCGAAAAACCAAAAAAATATTGATGCACAATCCGTAAGTTTCCGTGACACACCGGAAATCAGATGGAAGCATCGTTGCATAATTAAGTGAGGTTCCGTAACATTCCGTAAGTCAAAAAGGGGATGATTATGTAATCCGCAAGGTTCCGTAACATTACGGAAAGAAAACAAGTATCGTTACGAAATTCGTAAGTTTCCGTAACTTTACGAAAAAAGAATCACCAAAAAACAGCAGAGGGGGGTGTACTTAGTAAAAATGGGGGTGCAAATAGCACCCAGGCCCACTTGGGCCCTCCGGAATATTCCTCCAGAAGGCGGTTGCTTCTGGAGGAAGCAACCTTGCTCGCCTGGGCGAGCTGGGCGGCAACCACCTCCCCTATTTTGCTATAAATAGGGGAGGAAGTGAAGAAGGAAGGGGTTCAGCCCCTTAGGCACTTCTCTCTCTTTCGAATTTGCTTGGAAAAATTGTTTCCATGAAAAAAATCTAAGCCGAGGCGCTTCCGAAACGTTTCCGTAACGTTTTCCGTGAGGAATCTCGCAAAGGTTTCAACCGTTCTTCGACGTTCTTCATTCGTTCTTCGATCTTCAACGGGTAAGTACCTCGAACCAAGCTTTTCGATTCATTCTATGTACCCGTAGTGGTCCACATTGTGTTTCGTGCATTTTTATTCTCGTTTTGTTTACTTTTTATACCCCCTCTTGACGTGCTTAAGCCATTTTACTTAAGTCATTTCTCGCTTAACTTAAAAATAAAATAAATTTCCACCGAACGTTTGAATTGTATTATCCATTAACTTCGGTTAAAATAAATTCCGACCGTTCGGTCGTGCCGTAACCACGTTGGAAAACAAAAAGAGGTAAAAAATAATATAATAATCAAAAAGACATCTTTTAGTAAAATAAAGCAGAAAATCAATCGGACGTTTTCTCTTTGGGATTTCTCATTCTTAATCGAATTGATTAATAACTAAAGTGAAACTAAAGGCTAAAATCAATTCGCCTAGTCAAGCTCGTCCATAAAAATAGGCTTTTGAAGTTTGTCATTTCATTTTCTCACTAAGTAAAATGGATCATTTTTAAGGTCCAACGCCTTAAAATGATCACCACTTAAGTAAAAAAGAATCACTTGATAAAAAAGAACTACGTAGGTCTGATTTTCTCATCCCAAATTGAGGAATACGTAGGAGCAAAGGGAAACACCCTTGTCGACCACAAAAAGAGAAAATATAAAAAGGGTATAAAGGATATATAGACATAAAAAGGGAACATAAAAATCAAAGTCATGTTTGCACATTCGATTAAAGGCTGCCGTCCCTTGGGACGGACGTGTGGGGTGCTAATACCTTCCCCGTGCGTAAATACAACTCCCGAACCTTTCAACTTAAAAGTTCGTAGATCGCGTCTTTTCCGGTTTTTCCGACGTTTTCCTCAAATAAACGTTGGTGGCGACTCCGCGCGTATTCCTTTCGTGGAACACGCATCCCGCGAGTCACGCGTCGCCCTCCCGCCGAAGGGTAGGTTGCGACAGTTGGCGACTCCACTGGGGACTGTTTTTTAGAGAGTTAGGCCATTTAATCTTGTGCAATGTTTTATCATGACTTTCTCCTTTCTTGGTTTCCCTTTATTTGTCTTATGTTCTTGTGTATATAAACTATTTGTTGCTTTTAGTGTGTTTTAGAATGTATGCATGAGGTAAATATTTATTCATTTGATGCACACAAACACTAACACTATTTGCACACACTGTAAGTGAAAAAGGGCCCTATACCCGGGTTCATGGGAACATAAGGAGTGGAGGTGAATCTGTGATCATGCTAGGTCTCCGACTTGCTTGATTACAGTGAACCCTCATCTAGAGCTTTTCTCTTTGAAAACTTATTGTTGCTAGTAGTCCCTACTGCTGCAATATGTTCTTCGAAGGGGATGATACCTCTAGAAACCATCAAGAGAGATATGACTACCTTGGGGATTATTGCTAAAAGCCTAGTTAGTTCTCTCCCTTATAGGTCCCTTAAATAGGGGCACGGAGCAAACACGCTGCGTGCCATTTTTCACACTACCATGCATAAGTATCATATACCCTTTTGCTTATGTTCAGTAAATATCGTCATACTGTGTACATTCCCGCATTGTGTCTTTTGCATAGGCATCGCATATGGGTTCTGTCTTGATCCCTTCTGTAAACAAACCAACGGAGGGTCCGTGTCGCCTTCTTAAAAACGTGCGTTGGGGCATTCTGCTACCCCTAGACGTCGTATCTAAGAAGGGGACAAATTCCCCGGACCCCCGCTTTTCTAGATTGCATCTGTGTCATATGCATTCCATCATGCATTCATCCATCCCACCCATGATAGATGTCGGAGTTTTGATTCGCACTAGATTTTATTTCACTTTAGTAAAACATGGGATCAAGTCAAAAGCCTTCGCTTAAAAAGAGGTTTTATCAAGTCAAAATCAAGAGCTTAGAGGTCACCAGTTTACGAAAGTTGGGGCAATTAATGGGTCAATTTCAACGGCAAGCCTTCTGCAAAGCCTATGGTAAGATTTGGGACCTAGCTAGGGTAGAAGTCTCCATGGAACCGATTGCATCCCTTTCCCAGTATTATGACCAGCCCCTAAGGTGCTTCACATTTGAGGACTTCCAGCTAGTGCCGACTGTGAAAGAGTTTGAAGAAATCCTGGGATGCCCACTGGGAGGAAGGAAGCCATATCTTTTCTCTGGGTTCTATCCCTCCACGACAAGAGTTGCCAAGGTGGTGAAAATCTCAGCACAAGAGTTGGACCGTGTAAAGCAAAACAGGAATGGGGTAGTCGGAGTACCAAGGAAGTGTTATGAGGAAAGGGCAAAGGCCTTGGCAAATCAAGGCGAATGGGCTTTCTTTTATTGACATCTTGGCGCTTTTGATCTTTGGAGTTGTCCTCTTTCCGAATATGGAAGGGTTAGTGGACCTAGCAGCGATTGACGCTTTCCTCGCCTTTCATCATGGCAAGGAAAGCCCGGTCGTCGCCATTTTGGCCATGTGTGACACGTTCGACTGGGGATGTGAAAAGAGCGGCGCAAGAATTGTTTGTTGTGCACCAACTCTTGGCTAGCATGGAGGGGCGTCTGTTAAATGGTTCCCCCGAAGGAAGGAAGAATCAGGATTCTATCTTCATGCGAAGGATGTTCCATGAGAGGAGTGCCATCAGACGAAAGCATCACGCCTTTCATCGCACGAGGTTTCAGTGACCACAATGCGAGGGTACTCCAAGGAGTTTGCAAGGCATGGGATGCGGCGTGAAGAAAGGACAGAGAGCTTAGGGGAAGTAGTAATGGGATCATCGGCGGCTATCATAAGTGGCTCAGAGTCCGAACACAAGGACTGGATTGGCTCCCAAATCTAAAGACTGTGAGAGACGATGAGGTTAAAGCTTCGGAAGAAAGTGATGAGGTACAAGCCCTAAAGGCAGAGCTTGAAAGAGCCTGGGTAGTCGAAGAGAAGTTCAAGTCCATAGCCATCAAAGTCTGAAAAGAGTATGATGAACTAAGGGATGTCAATATGGCCACCGATGAAGCCTTGGAATGAGAAACCAAGAAGGCCCGAAAGGAAGAACACAACCAAAGCAAAGTTTTGAGGGGCTTTATAGGGCAGCAATAGTAAGCTCAAGCTCCGAAGAGGTGAAAGGAATCATCACGGGTCAAAGGCATGATCTTGAAGGACGAGCTAAAGGCTTACCTTAGGTCGAAAAGAAATTTGTCCCAACAGTTAAGCGAGACTGAAGGGAATATGTGGGCCGTCATCGATGAGTGCAAAGAGAAGCTAAATCTAGCGGCGACTCACGAGCAAAGGCTAGAGGATGAGTACGCCAAGATATCAGCAGAAAGCGAAGCAAGGGAGAGGGTAATTGATTCATGGCACCAAGAGGCAACAATGTGGACGGACCGATTTGCTCTTACTTTGAACAGGAGTCAAGAACTTCCCCGATTGCTAGCCAAGGCCAAAGCAATGGCGGACACCTACTCTGCCCCCAAGGAGATCCACGGACTTCTCAGCTATTGTCAGCATATGATAGACTTAATGGACCATATGATTAGAAACCGCTAGGAAGTTTGTATTATCGCTCAGATCTTGACTAGTTATAACTTTTAGAAAAAAATGAGTTTATCCCACGTTTTTACTCCAAAAATCAGTGCGAATCAAGTCACTCCCACATTTTATCTCTAGCATGCATTGTATGTTGGTCTCGTCCTTTGTCACGGGAAGCCGGAAGGTCCATATCACCTTCTTAATTGTACACATGGGGCACTGTGCCCCGAAATGCGCAAGTAAGAAGAGATAATTTTCCGGGCTCTCGTGTCCGTAAAATGCATTCATATCATGCATCACATAAGCATCTCTTCATAACATCATAATGAACATATCGTTCCTGCATTTGTCCGTTATCATATTCCAGCCTCACATTTTGCATGAGTCATGGCATCATCATGCATATGCGTTCAACAAACTTTTTGATCTGCAAAATTGCATACCATTTGTTTTCATGTTTGCTCATCCTTTTGTTTTCCTCTACAAAAACAAAAAAGGGGAAGCGTGAAACTTCACACTACATTCTTAGTTGCATGTGTTAGGCACCATGAGCCAACCATGTTGGGATCATAAACCCATTTCTAAAAAAAAAACACACAACAACAAAACAAAATAATTGAACATGGTACCTAATGCATGGTTAACTAGGAAATGGTGTTTCTTCGGGCATCTCAATTTCATAATTACATTTTCCATGCATAGCTTAAAGTATGCCCGAGTCATTCATCCCTATGAGATGTTGTTGAAGTATTGGCGATCAGAATTGCCATTCCTTGGATTATAGGGTTGAACCAAGCTCATGCTTTTATAAAAAGGTTCATCAAGTCAAGTTGAAATATGGAAGTAACCGTCTTGCAAAATTGGGGCAAAAGATGAATCGAGTCACATCACTGCTTCGTCTACTGCCAAACATATTTAGGATTGTTGATGTCCTTGTTACTTCCAGTTTCACCTTGACAAAGATGTCATGGACCATGTTGAAAATCTAAATTGATTCAACCCCATATCCTGCGTAAAAATTCGCAATACTTCAACTGTACATCATTCGCATACATCCATGCTTTTCATTGGTTGCATTGCTCATTGCATTCTTTCCTTGAAAAATAAAATAAAATAAAATAAAATGAACTTAATCATTGTTATCAAAAAAAAAAAAACATGCTTTACGGCGTCCTCACCGAACTTGTGCTAGAGCTAGAGTAATGGGTGAAGTAGAGGAGATACAAGAGAAGATGGAGGCCGACATGGAGGCCATTAAAGAGAAAATGGCCACAATGATGGAGGCCATGATGAGCGTGAAGAAGATAATGGAAGCCAATGCGGTTGCAATTGCCGCTACCAGCGTTGTTGCTAAGGTGAACCTGATGTCCCCATCCGGCATCAACCAAATGAATCATCCAACCTCAGATATGGTAGGCAAAGATTTGGGAAGTACGGGCAGCCCCCATAATGTACAAATTCAAAACGAGCATGCCTTCCCGCCATATGGCTTGCCTCTCAACTATACGCCACCCAAAGTGGCGTACACTCTCAATAAGAATGTCAATAACTCCACTCCTATACCCATTGAGAGCCAACAACCCCAAACTGATCATGCACATGTCTCTTAAACCGTGGGGGGGACATATGAAATTCCCCACCACAATCTAGCCGACTTCGAGCCTTGCCTCGGATATGCCACGGAAGGGCAAGCAGTTGGTGGTATACCCCTACAAAACCCTTTGGAAGGCCCTCAGTATCACCCACAACTACACCTCTTGCATTCCACGACAAGTAAAAACCCTCATGCTATGGCAAAAATGGGAAAGTTGGATCATCTTGAGGAAAGGCTCAGGGCCAT
The DNA here is from genome assembly GCF_000004515.6 of Glycine max. Taxonomy (NCBI): domain Eukaryota; kingdom Viridiplantae; phylum Streptophyta; class Magnoliopsida; order Fabales; family Fabaceae; genus Glycine; species Glycine max. The sequence continues at coordinate 32,377,258 of NC_038243.2, read as the reverse complement.
TGAAGGAGGTGAAGATTATGCCTTTGCTAACCTAAAAAAAGTTGTTCCTAGAACCCAATATCATCACCCCTCCCAAGTTCAAGGTGCTGGACCTTGACAAGTACAAGGGGACTACTTGTCCCAAGAACCATCTAAAGATGTATTGTCAGGAGATGGGGGAATACACAAAAGATGAGGAATTGCTAATACATTCCTTCCAAGAAAGTCTTACTGGGGTAGCTGTTACCTGGTACACTAACTTGGAATCTTCCCGAGTCCATTCTCGGAAGGACCTAATGGTTGCCTTTGTTAGGCAGTATCAATACAATTTTGATATGGTTCCGGATAGGATGCAACTACAGAACATTTGCAAAAGGGGGACGGATCTTTCAAAGAACACGCCCAAAAGGTGGAGGGATCTGGCGGCCCAGGTGGTACCCCCAATGATGGAAAGGGAGACGATGATCGTGATGGTAGACACATTATCGGTACTCTACTATGAAAAGATGGTGGGCTGCGCACCCTCAAAGCTTTGCAGATTTGGTCTTCGCCAGTGAAAGGATCAATGTGGGTCCGAAAAGAGGCAAATTTGATCATCCTACTAGGACGACTGAGAAAACTGGGGCAAATAAAGAGGGTGAGAAAGAGGGAGAAACCTATGCTGTGACTGCCATTCCTATACGGCCAAGTTTCCCACCAACCCAACAATGTAATTACTCAGCCAATAACAAACCTCCTCCTTACCCACCACCTAATTATCCACAAAGGCCATCCCTAAATCAACCACAAAGTCTATCTACCGCACTTCCAATGACGAAGACCACCTTTAGCACAAACCAAAAAAAAAAAAAAAAAAACACCAACAAAAAGGAATTTTGCAGCAAAAAGCCTGTAGGGTTCACCCCAAATTCCGTTTTCATATGCTAAACTTGATCCCATATCTACTTGATAATTCAAATGGTAGCCTTAACCCTAGCCAAAGTTCATCAACCTCCATTTCTCTGAGAATACGACTCGAACGCAACGTGTGCTTGTCACGGAGAAGCCCCGGGGCGTTCCATTGAGCATTGTAGGGCTCTGAAGCGTAAGGTGCAAGGTCTAATTGATACGGGCTGGCTGAAATTTGAGGAGAATCGCTTGTTGACTCCTAACATTAACAAGCAACACCCTACATGGGGCAATTCTGGAAGCTGTTGTTATGACTCATCAGGATTTCCAAGTTTATGCCATAAACCACAGTTACAATGTTAAATGATATAGATAAAATGGACATCCTCTCACGAACACATCTTTGCTTATTCAACTTCCACCGGAATGTGAGTGTAAGCCATTGGTCTGTTTGCTCAAGCAACCTGCGCTCCTGAGTGTTGACTTCCAAGACCGTTCAATCGGAGATTACTCATCTTGCACGTTGGTGGGGGTGTCGTAAAACAACGAGCAAAGTTCAAAACAAATAAGTTTCAAAATAAAAAATAAGTTTCAAAATAAAAAATAAAAAGGCATTTGATTGACTGTGTTTTCAAGTAAAAATATAGACGTTCATGTGACCTCATTTTGTCTTTTTAGAGAGAAGTGAGTTATCAAGAATAGGATGTTGGACAAATGGCCTCAGTTACCTTGAGAAGAAGAGGGGATTGAATTAAGATACGAATATTATTCCCCAATTAAACTTTCACTCTCTCTTTTCGGATTAACAATGCACATAGGGACAACCCTTCCCTTGTGTTCAAGAATCCTCTACTACAAGAGACCCACGGTCTCTTAATCCCTTTTCAGAAATAAGAAGAAGAGAAGAAGAGGTCTCTCGTAAAAGAGGTAGATTGTAAAATGAAGATCAATAAAAAATTCCTTATTGAATAAGCAAGTGGTTGACCAAGGAATCTTTTTGAGAGGATAAGACATTTCAGTTCAGAAAAACTCTTGATCTTTCGAGAGGATAAAACTGTTTGGGCAATGAAAACTCTCTTTAAAACATTTGAATGGCCATTCATAAAACATTTGAATAGATATGTCTCTTGGAAATTATTTTCTGAAAATCCCCTCTGGTAATCAATTACAAGACTTATGTAATCGATTACAGGTTTTAAAAATTTGAATTAAAACATTTTCAACTAATGGTAATCGATTACCAGAGAGCAAATCTCAATTTGAAATGATAGAATTCTTTGGTCAAACCTCTTGTTTGTTTCAATTTGGAAACTTCTTCCTAAGATTCTAGAGATCAACTTGATCATATATCTTGATTTTCTTGGATTCTTGTCTTGAATAAAACTTAGAAGCACTTGATCCTTTAGCATCATCAAGACATCAAAACATCTTGCTTCTACATAGGAGTCATTTGACTTAATCCATCAACTAAAAAAAAATCCTTCAACTATTTCTCGTCCTTGGAAAATTCTTTTTGCAAGAATCAACTGCTTCTTTCATTCTTCCTCACTACGAGGTCGTGAAAACAAGACAACAATTGGTACCTCTAAGCCCTACACTGGGGCAACGAAAGGCCCCATGCATAAACCTCAAACGAACCTAGGGGCAGATTAGAAGTTCTCACTCAATAGGTTCCCAGCTACAAGGTCATGACGAAAGACAACGATTGGTACCTCAAAGCCTTACACTGGGGCAATGAGGGGCACCGTGCATGAGCCTTAAGTGAACATAGGGGTCGATCAAAAGTTCTCACCCATCGATGTTTTTAACAAAAAAAAGGGGACAAACCCTAGGATTTCAATGGATTGATTAAACATCAAACGACTCCATTGCCGTCACTCCAAAATGGTCAAGTGACTAAATCATAAAGAACATACACTTTGAGGGAGTTCCCGGAGAGATTTGCAAAAGATAGGATAAGGTCGCATGAATTATCACCTCTTTCAAAAGGACAGTCAATCTATGTTTTCCAAAAAAAAATCAAATCAAAATCAAAATCACAAAATAGGGAAAGAATGTCATGAACATTGTACAACTTTCCATTACATTGCATTGTTTCATATGAAGTCCGCATTTACCAAATTTCACCATCAGAGGACTACATGTCCTCACCTTGAGAGGGCTACACGCCCTCACCTTGGGTACTAGTTACCCTCACCGTTGAGAGGACTACACGTCCTCGCCTTGAGAGGACTACACGTCCTCACCATCAGAGGGCTGCACGCCCTCACCTCCAGAGGACTACATGTCCTCGCCTTGAGAGGGCTACACGCCCTCACCTTGGGTACTAGTTACCCTCACCGTTGAGAGGACTACACGTCCTCGCCTTGAGAGGACTACACGTCCTCACCATCAGAGGGCTGCACGCCCTTACCTCCAGAGGACTACATGTCCTCACCTTGAGAGGGCTACACGCCCTCACCTTGGGTACTAGTTACCCTCACCGTCAGAGGACTACACGTCCTCGCCTTGAGAGGACTACACGTCCTCACCATCAGAGGGCTGCACGCCCATACCTCTAGAGGACTACATGTCCTCGCCTTGAGAGGGCTACACGCCCTCACCTTGGGTACTAGTTACCCCCACCGTCAGAGGACTACACGTCCTCGCCTTGAGAGGACTACACGTCCTCACCACCAGAGGGCTGCACGCCCTCACCTCCAGAGGACTATAAGTCCTCGCCTTGAGAGGGCTACACGCCCTCACCTTGGGTACTAGTTACCCCCACCGTCAGAGGACTACACGTCCTCGCCTTGAGAGGACTACACGTCCTCACCACCAGAGGGCTGCACGCCCTCACCTCCAGAGGACTATAAGTCCTCGCCTTGAGAGGGCTACACGCCCTCACATTGGGTACTAGTTACCTTCACCTTCAGAGGACTACACGTCCTCGCCTTCAAAGGGTCATGTACCTTCAACTTCAGAGGACTACACGTCCTCGCCGTCAAAGGGTCATGTGCCTTCACCTTTGTAGGGCTACACGCCCTCACCTTCAGAGGACTACACGTCCTCACCTTTAGAGGACTACACGTCCTCGCCATCAGAGGACTACATGTTTCCCATTTTCAAAGGGGGGCATGCCCTCACCTTTAGAGGATTGCACGTCCTTGCCATCATAGGACTACACTCCCTCGCCTTCGAAAGGCGACACGTCCTGAACTTCAGAGGGCTACACGCCCTCGCCTTTAGAGGACTACGCGTCCTCACTTTCAGTGGGCTCCATATCCACACCTTAAGATAATTTAAGGTCCTCTGTCCTTAAATGCTTAACCGAGACTTGCACTCTCGGTTAAGGGACCAGTAGTTTCCTTTTAACGGTTCCTGGGCCACCCCCTGATATTGGAGGAGGGCCAACTGTGCGAGCACAACCAGAGAGGGAGGCTATCACACAACTACTATGCATACTGGGGCAAGATTTCACCCGTGCCGCTGCAAAGAGAAGAGTGCGGATCATGCGCACCAACATGACCACTCTTACACAGATATAGATGACATTGCTACTTAGCAACATTCTGCCCAGCGACCGCAACGCCAATCTCCCCCTGCAAAAGTATCAGTTGGTCTGTGTCGTCCCGACATGGGTAAGTATGCATATAGTTCAACTGATTTCTGATACCATCTATTGTTTGCAGGGATCGCACCCACAAGACACCCAGTGGACCCGGAAAAGTCCAACAGGGCCCTGGGGTTTCCAGCTCTGGTTACGGGCCTCTATCAGTCCTACAGGGTGCCCGTACCCCCCCGGCAAGGTCACGTCGTCATAGGTAAGTATGCACATCGCTCAACTGATTTCTGATTTCATCAATTGTTTGCAGGGATCGCACCTGCAAGACACCGTGGACCCGAAGAAGTCCAATAGGGTCTTGGAGTTGTCAAGCTCTAATTACGGGTCTCTGTCAGTTCTACGGAGTACCTGTAACCTCCAGCAAGGGCATCAGGCCCCCTACTAATCAAGCTTTCATCAAGAAGTACTGCGTCTCCAGGCAGGCGCAGGGCGAAACACCACAGCAGCATTGGGATGGCCGGTAGCGGGCAATAGACACACCGCCACCACCTCTAGAGTTCACCTCAGCTCATCCGCAAAAAGGTTAGAGCGTTGCCTACGACACATGGCCGACCAGCAGGCTACCAAGTCCAAAGCCAAAGGTAAGCAAAGTACTAGGTCAGTGACTGACAAGTCATAACGCGTCCAGCTAAAGACGTTAAAGAAGCGCTACTAGGAGGCAACCTAGTACCTTTTGAATCTATGCTTGTTATTTGATCACTTTTCATAGTAAGACACACCTAGTTGCTCATGATCCTAGGAATTTAAATAAAACGAGCACAACCTCGGAAGGTAGTCATACCTCACAAAATATATATATGTATGTTTAGGTAGAAAGATACCTTAGATATGCATGTATGTAAACAAAAACACACTTCACAAAATATATATATATGTATGTTTAGGCAGCAAGATACCTTAGATATGCATGTATGTAGCAAAAAGATACCTCACAAAATATATATATGTATGTTTAGGTAGCAAGATACCTTGGATATGCATGTATGTAGCAAAAAGATACCTCACAAAATATATATATGTATGTTTAGGTAGCAAGATACCTTGGATATGCATGTATACAGCAAAAATACCTTACAAAACATATATATGTATGTTTAGGTAGCAAGATACCTTGGATATGCATGTATATAGCAAAATACCTCGCAAAAATATACACATGTTTAGGTAGCAAAATACCTCATGAAAAAAAAAGGGAAAAAAAAAAACAAACAAGAAAAAGAAATAAACAAATGATAATGATAAAAAAAAAAGGAAGGAGAAAAAAGAGAAAATAAGTTGTCTAGCTAAAAAACGACATGCTTTTGAAAAGAGACGATTTCCAACTTTTCTTTGAAAAAATTCATTGATCATAACCAATTTTTGGAAAAAAAACGTGTCTACACCTGAAGGGTGAATGCTGTGAAAATTTCCCCGGACGCCCGAAATGGACTCGGATGAATGCACAAATTGATAAAAGAACATATTTTGGAAACATTGGGTTGATTAAAATAGAGGAAATGAATCCTGAGCCCTAGCATCACATGACCATAAAAATTTGACATTTGAGTGTCCGCATAGGTGCATGCATGACCAGTTTTGCATAAAGTTTCCAAATCATCATTTTTGCATTTGTGTCATGGAAATAATGTGAGGCATCCCTTTTATCCTTGAGCCAAACCAAACCCCGACATGTATCATGTCTAGCCATTCTACAAACCTTGAGCCAAAATCCTGACTCACCATAATCCTTACCCTCGGAAGCAAAAAGGAAGAGAAGGAAAATTTCCAATCAAAGAGAAAGCAAAAAAAGAAAAGAAAGGAAATTCCCAAATCAAAGAGTGGGAGAAAGCAAAAGAAAAAGAAAGAAAATTCCCAACCAAAGAATGGGAGAAAGTAAAAAAGGAAGGAAAGAAAGTTCTTGATCAAAGAAACTAGAAGAAATGTGCAGAAAGGTCTTTTGACCAGACAATATCTGAACAATACAGAATTGTCACCAAATGAACGAAAAAAGAAGAAAAGGGAACCACGACCTAAAATAGTCTTCCCCCTTTGATTACCAACCAAAATCCCGTGCGCTAGCGACTTTTTTTTCTCGCCCCGCACTAAACAAAAACAGAAAAAGAAAAAAGCCAGAAAAATCAAAAGCCAAAAACACACAAAAGCCGAAAGAAGAAACCACCAAAAGAACCCATTCCCAAGGGAAGCCCTATTGATCCATGATCATGCGTGTAATTTTTGATTTGATAGGAAATAATTTGCAAAGCCAAGTCATGACATATCTATGGTTCGGAATTAGGATGAAACACTTACCTGTGCGAGATTGATACACTTTGAGTGATTTTCTTCTATTTTTGTCGAACCCAGTGTTTCCTCTAAATGGTCATTTAGAAACAAAATGCTAACATCCAAAATCTCATTTATGGTTATGGGAGATTTCATCAGCATACTCTCCTTCCCCGGTAGACGCATTGTTTTTCACTCAAAAAGGCATATGCTGCTCTAATCAGTTGGAATATTTGTCTCTTTGCTAAAGCATGTTTGCGTTTTAGTGGAGAAAACACCGAGACTTTTTCAAGTCTCACAAGTTATCCAGAACTACGTAGGTCTGAGTTCCTCATTGGAGGATACGTAGGAGCAAGAGCCTCGCTTTTGTCGACCACACCGCCTTTTGTTGCCATGACTCAAGAGTTGGTAGCCCGCGGAGACACCTTACGGTTATCCGCACCTCGTCATTCAGTGACCCCAAGTGTGATTCACGAGCAGAGACCAATATGGTCATCTGCGCCCTTTCCGGAGATGTCAGCATTTTCCGATGGAGACTTTTCAAGTCTCACAAGTTATCCAGAACTACGTAGGTCTGAGTTCCTCATTGGAGGATACGTAGGAGCAAGAGCTTTGCTTTTGTCGGCCGCCCCATAATCTTTGTCATACTGACCCTGAGGTCATGTGACGTGCACCCTTGTATCATCCAGAGGCGGCGGGCCCGATGATACGCGGAGATACCTTACGGTTATCCGCACCCTTTTGTCATCCAGAGGCGGCGGGCCCGATGACAAGCAGAGACCAAGTTTGGTCATTCTGCACCCTTGTATCATCCAGAGGCGGCGGGCCCGATGATACGCGGAGATACCTTACGGTTATTCGCACCCTTTTGTCATCCAGAGGCGGCGGGCCCGATGACAAGCAGAGACCAAGTTTGGTCATTCTGCACCCTTGTATCATCCAGAGGCGGCGGGCCCGATGATACGCGGAGATACCTTACGGTTATTCGCACCCTTTTGTCATCCAGAGGCGGCGGGCCCGATGACAAGCAGAGACCAAGTTTGGTCATTCTGCACCCTTGTATCATCCAGAAGGCGGCGGGCCCGATGATACGCGGAGATACATACGGTTATTCGCACCCTTTTGTCATCCAGAGGCGGCGGGCCCGATGACAAGCAGAGACCAAGTTTGGTCATTCTGCACCCTTGTATCATCCAGAGGCGGCGGGCCCGATGATACGCGGAGATACCTTACGGTTATCCGCACTCTTTTGTCATCCAGAGGCGGCGGGCCCGATGACAAGCAGAGACCAAGTTTGGTCATTCTGCACCCTTGTATCATCCAGAGGCGGCGGGCCCGATGATACGCGGAGATACCTTACGGTTATTCGCACCCTTTTGTCATCCAGAGGCGGCGGGCCCGATGATACGCGGAGATACCTTACGGTTATTCGCACCCTTTTGTCATCCAGAGGCGGCGGGCCCGATGACAAGCAGAGACCAAGTTTGGTCATTCTGCACCCTTGTATCATCCAGAGGCGGCGGGCCCGATGATACGCGGAGATACCTTACGGTTATTCGCACCCTTTTGTCATCCAGAGGCGGCGGGCCCGATGACAAGCAGAGACCAAGTTTGGTCATTCTGCACCCTTGTATCATCCAGAGGCGGCGGGCCCGATGATACGCGGAGATACCTTACGGTTATTCGCACCCATTTGTCATCCAGAGGCGGCGGGCCCGATGACAAGCAGAGACCAAGTTTGGTCATTCTGCACCCTTGTATCATCCAGAGGCGGCGGGCCCGATGATACGCGGAAATACCCGAGTGGTTATCCGTATAAACATTCTTTTGCTATCTGTAAGACAGAACGCTTGATAGCATGCAGAGGCTGACATAGTCTTCTGCACCTTTTGTTCCTCCGGGAACAACAAGTCATTTACATGCGGAAATTTCATGGTCGCCCGCGACTCTCGTCAACCGAGAGGAGCGAAATTAGTGTCATACACTGATTTTCGAGGACCTTTGGTTGATGACATGCGACCATTCTTTGGTCCTTGTGAGGTGCTTGGCATCCATCATTAGGCAATTTGTGAAATTCTAGGAGCGACAAGTCATGGTCACCCGCGACTCTCGTCAACCGAGAGGAACGAAATTAGTGTCATACACTGATTTTCGGGGACCTTTGCTTGATGACAAGCGACCATTCTTTGGTCCTTGTGAGGTGCTTGGCACCCATCATTAGGCAATTTGTGAAATTTTGGGAACAACAAGTCATTTGCATGTGGAGATTTTATGGTCACCTGCGACTCTCGTCAAATCGAGAGGAACGAAATTAGTGTCTTATCTTTACTTTCCTTTTATCTCCAATAAAAGACAAGTAAAGAGGGGCAACTGTCATACCCTAATTTCGTCCGGGGACCTTTGCTTGATGACATGCGACCATTCTTTGGTGCTCGTGAGGTGCTTGGCACCCATCATTAGGCAATTTGAGAAATTCCAGGACATGCCGAAAAACCAAAAAAAATATTGATGCACAATCCGTAAGATTCCGTGACACACCGGAAATCAAATGGAAGCATCATTGCATAATTAAGTGAGGTTCCGTAACATTCCGTAAGTCAAAAAGGGGATGATTATGTAATCCGCAAGGTTCCGTAACATTACGGAAAGAAAACAAGTATCGTTACGAAATTCGTAAGTTTCCGTAACTTTACGAAAAAAGAATTACCAAAAAACAGCAGAGGGGGGTGTACTTAGTAAAAATGCGGGTGCAAATAGCACCCAGGCCCACTTGGGCCCTCCAGAATATTCCTCCAGAAGGCGGTTGCTTCTGGAGGAAGCAACCCTGCTCGCCTGGGCGAGCTGGGCAGCAACCACCTCCCCTATTTTGCTATAAATAGGGGAGGAAGTGAAGAAGGAAGGGGTTCAGCCCCTTAGGCACTTCTCTCTCTTTCGAATTTGCTTGGAAAAATTGTTTCCATGAAAAAAATCTAAGCCGAGGCGCTTCCGAAACGTTTCCGTAACGTTTTCCGTGAGGAATCTCGCAAAGGTTTCAACCGTTCTTCGACGTTCTTCATTCGTTCTTCATCGTTCTTCGATCTTCAACGGGTAAGTACCTCGAACCAAGCTTTTCGATTCATTCTATGTACCCGTAGTGGTCCACATTGTGTTTCGTGCATTTTTATTCTCGTTTTGTTTACTTTTTATACCCCCTCTTGACGTGCTTAAGCCATTTTACTTAAGTCATTTCTCGCTTAACTTAAAAATAAAATAAATTTCCACCGAACGTTTGAATTGTATTATCCATTAACTTCGGTTAAAATAAATTCCGACCGTTCGGTCGTGCCGTAACCACGTTGGAAAACAAAAAGAGGTAAAAAATAATATAATAATCAAAAAGACATCTTTTAGTAAAATAAAGCAGAAAATCAATCGGACGTTTTCTCTTTGGGATTTCTCATTCTTAATCGAATTGATTAATAACTAAAGTGAAACTAAAGGCTAAAATCAATTCGCCTAGTCAAGCTCGTCCATAAAAATAGGCTTTTGAAGTTTGTCATTTCATTTTCTCACTAAGTAAAATGGATCATTTTTAAGGTCCAACGCCTTAAAATGATCACCACTTAAGTAAAAAAGAATCACTTGATAAAAAAGAACTACGTAGGTCTGATTTTCTCATCCCAAATTGAGGAATACGTAGGAGCAAAGGGAAACACCCTTGTCGACCACAAAAAGAGAAAATATAAAAAGGGTATAAAGGATATAGAGACATAAAAAGGGAACATAAAAATCAAAGTCATGTTTGCACATTCGATTAAAGGCTGCCGTCCCTTGGGACGGACGTGTGGGGTGCTAATACCTTCCCCGTGCGTAAATACAACTCCCGAACCTTTCAACTTAAAAGTTCGTAGATCGCGTCTTTTCCGGTTTTTCCGACGTTTTCCTCAAATAAACGTTGGTGGCGACTCCGCGCGTATTCCTTTCGTGGAACACGCATCCCGCGAGTCACGCGTCGCCCTCCCGCCGAAGGGTAGGTTGCGACAGAAGCCATTGCGTCACTCACCCAATACTACGACCAGCCTTTGAGATGCTTCACGTTCGGAGACTTCCAATTGGTACCAACCATTGAAGAATTTGAGGAAATTCTAGGATGTCCTCTCAGGGGAAGAAAACCATACCTTTCCTCCGGGTGTCTCCCCTCTTTGAGCAGAATTGCAACTGTGGTCAAGGATTCAGCAAGAGGTTTGGATCGCATAAAACAGACTCGAAATGGCATAGCGGGCCTACCACGGAAGTACCTAGAAGATAAGGCGAAGGATATGGCAAGTCAAGGAGATTGGGTCCCGTTTATGGATGTGTTAGCTTTGCTAATTTTTGGGGTTGTCCTCTTTCCAAACGTAGATGGTTTGGTGGACCTAGCAGCAATCGACGCTTTCCTTGCATACCACCATAGCAAGGAAAGTCCGGTGGTGGCTGTCTTGGCAGATTTATTTGACACATTTGACCGAAGGTGCGAAAAGAGTAGCGCCGGATCATCTGTTGCTTGCCCGCTCTCTGTGTTTGGTTGGTTTCACACCTGTTCCAGCAAGACACAAGGCATCCATGTCCGCTCCAGAGCCATCGCTCGTGTACTGAAAAGAGGAGAATAGATTGGGACCAGCTTTTGGCTGGGATAGGAGGTAGAACAATCAATTGGTTCCCCCGATGGAAGGAAGGAAATGAGGGAGTCCTTTTCTCATGTGGAGGATACCCAAACATTCCGCTGATAGGAACGAGGGGTTGTATTAACTACAATCCCGCGCTCGCTATAAGACAACTAGGGTACCCCATGAGGGGAGCACCGACGGAAGAAAGCATGTCCCCTTTCCTTATGAGGAATTTCGGCGCGCAAAATTTCAAGGCTATACAAAGAATCCATAAGGCATGGGAAACCCCGTTAAGAAAAGATCAAGAACTTAGGGGCATTCGTAATGGCATCATTGGTGGTTACCATGAATGGCTGAAAGTTCATATACGAGGTTTAGATTGGCTCGCCAAGTTAAAAGTCGTCAGCGAAGAGAGTTTTGAAGTACCGGAAGAGGACGAAGAAGTCCAAGCTCTCAAAAGCGAGTTAGGAAAGGCGAAACTTGCCAAGGAGAAGTTCAAGTTGGCCGCTACACACATCCGGAAGGAGTGTGCCGGATTACGGGAAGAGAATGCAACTACCGCGAGAGCCCTTGAACAAGAGACCAAGAGGGCTCGCAAGGAAGAGTATGGCCGTAACAAATTTCGCGGAGCTCTGTGGGGTAGCAACAATGAACTCAAGCTGCGAAGGGAAGAGAGGGACCAGTCGCGAGCACATAGCATGGTTTTGAAAGAGGAGTTAGTTGCCTGTTCAAGGTCCAAAAGAAGCTTGTCTCAGCGTTTATGCGAGACGTAGACCAACATGCTAGCTATCATCGCCAAGTACCAAGAAGAGTTAGGTCTAGCCACGGCCCACGAGCATAGGATGGAGGAAGGGTGATCGACTCTTTACACCAAGAGGCAACCATGTGGATGGATCGGTTTGCTCTTACCTTGAACGGGAGTCAAGAACTTCCCCGCTTGTTAGCCAAGGCCAAGGCGATGGCAGACACCTACTCCGCCCCCGAAGAGATTCATGGGCTTCTAGGCTATTGTCAGCATATGATAGACTTAATGGCCCACATAATTAGAAATCGCTAGGAAACTTGTATGGTCTCTCAGACCTTGACTAGATACGACTTTCTTTTTGAAATAAAATGAGTTGGTCCCATGTTTCTACTCCAAAAAGCTTGTGCGAATCAAATCACTCCCGCATCTTATCTCTAGCATGCATTCGTTCTTTCTTTACCCACTCCTCACGTTTGGTTTTTTAGGGAAAAACACCATAACTAAACGCGCCACAAGGCATCCCTATCGCACCAGATCTAAATCTAGAACGATGGGTGATCAAGAGGAGACACAGGAACAGATGAAAGCCGACATGTCGGCTCTGAAAGAACAGATGGCCTCCATGATGGAGGCCATGTTAGGGATGAGGCAGCTCATGGAGAAGAACGCGGCCACCGCTGCCGCTGTCAGTTCGACTGCCGAAGCACACCCAACTCTCTTGGCAACTGCGCACCATCCTCCCTCAAACATAGTAGGACGGGGAAGGGACACACTGGGGCACGATGGCAGCCCTCACTTGGGATACAACCGAGCGGCTTACCCTTATGGATTGCCGCCCAACTACTCACCACCCGTCTTGCAAGACGATGCGGGCCATATTGCTTCTCCCGTCCTTGAAAGAGAGCCTCCTCAACAGCCTGAAGAAGTCCACAAAGACCCTCAAGATTATGCTCGAAGGGATGTCGAGTTCTATCCCCCGATCCCCGAAGGGCCAGCACCTAGCATGTTGCCTCAACCCAACATCGCGACACAACCAATAGTTTTGTCCACGGAAGGACCGCCCCCGGCAACCGAAGAAAAGAGGAAGCTTGATCTCCTCGAGGAAAGATTGAGAGCCGTGGAAGGATTTGGGGACTATCCGTTCGCAGACATGACGGATCTTTGCTTAGTACCCGATGTTGTTATTCCCCCGAAGTTCAAAGTGCCAGACTTCGACAAGTATAAAGGGACGACTTGTCCCAAAAACCATCTCAAGATGTACTGTCGCAAGATGGGCGCACACTCTAAGGATGAGAAGCTATTAATACACTTCTTTCAAGATAGCTTGGCCGGAGCCGCGGTAGTTTGGTACACTAATTTAGAAGCTTCCCGTATCCGTACTTGGAAGGATCTGATTACTGCCTTCTTAAGGCAATATCAGTATAACTCCGATATGGCTCCCGATCGCACTCAGCTGCAGAATATGTTCAAGAAAGAGGGCGAAACCTTTAAAGAATACGCCCAGCGGTGGAGAGATTTGGCGGCACAAGTAGCTCCTCCCATGGTTGAGAGAGAGATGATCACCATGATGGTAGACACTCTGCCAGTGTTCTACTATGAGAAGCTAGTAGGTTATATGTCGTCCAGCTTCGCGGACCTAGTGTTCGCCGGGGAAAGAATCGAGGTAGGGTTGAAAAGAGGAAAGTTCGATTACTTTTCCTCCACGAGTGCGAATGCCAAAAGAATCGGGGCAGCAGGGGCAAAAAGGAAGGAAGGAGATGCCCATGCCGTCTCTTCAACGCCCGGGTGGGTCAAACCCCCGCAGACACCTCATGGTACCCATCAGTACGTGCAACATCACCCGAGCTTCTCGGCTGATACCGGGAACGCCTCTACTTCAGCACCCTTGCAGCCTAAGGCACCCACCCAGAGGGAAGCTCCCTTAGTTCCAACTCCGAACACGACTCGCCCGGCCGGTAATTCCAACGCGACAAGGAACTTCCCTCCGAGGCCATTTCAAGAATTCACCCCACTCCTAATGACGTACGAAGACCTCTTGCCGTCCCTCATCGCCAACCATTTGGCCGTGGTAACTCCCGGAAAGGTCCTCCAACCCCCTTTCCCAAAGTGGTATGACCCTAATGCAACTTGCAAGTACCATGGGGGTGTCCCGGGACATTCCGTTGAAAAATGCTTGGCCCTTAAATACAAGGTCCAACATTTGATGGATGTTGGATGGCTGACCTTCCAAGAGGATCGGCCCAATGTGAGAACCAACCCGCTCGCCAATCATGGAGGGGGAGCAATTAACGCCGTTGAGTCCGATAGGCCGCACAAGTCTAAACCTTTAAGGGATGTGGCAACCCCTAGGAGGTTTATCTTTGAGGCCCTACAAAAGGGAGGTGTGATTCCTCATAGTGGGAGTAAGGAGGATTCCGGTTTACTGCATTCCGGCGAGCTGCATGACATGGAAACATGTTTGGGAGTAGAGGAATTGTTACAACAAATGATAGATCAAGGTCGACTGGAAGTTGGTAGTGAAGGAAGAGAAGAGCAGCACATATGCATGCAGTCCACAGATGGGAGCAGTGTTGCGAAGCCCAAACCCTTGGTGATATACTTCACTAAAAGTGCAGCTTCGCAAAAGCCCAGACACCCCTTAGTAGCCAAACCTGTTCCTTTCCCATACCAAAATAGCCACGCAGTCCCATGGAGATATACACCTCCGAGGGAGAAGGAAGAAGAAGCCACCGACGTCAGCTCGTTGTTAGCTAAGGTAACAAATATCACGGGAATGAGTGGTGTGACCCGCAGCGGTCGTGTGTTCGCGCCTCCGGACCTACCAGTCCAACCCGCGAATGTCAAGGGAAAAGGAAAAGTGGTGGAGGAACAAGATGGCGAAGCACCCCACGCTTCGAATAAAGATATTCCGGCAAAAGGCCTTCCGGAGAAAAAGGATGGTAAAAAGGAGGTGTCGCTAGAGGAAGCCAGCGAGTTCCTCCGTATAATTCAGCAGAGCGAATTCAAGGTTATCGAACAGCTCAACAAAAACTCCGGCCAGGGTCTCGCTGTTGGAGTTACTCATGAGTTCCGAGCCTCATCGGGCTCTGCTAGTAAAGGTTTTGAACGAGGCCCACGTGGCCCAAGACATCTCGATAGAAGGTTTCGGAGGGCTGGTCAATAATATCACTGCCAACAACTATCTCGCCTTCGCCGAAGAAGAAATCCCCGCCGAGGGGAGAGGGCATAATAAAGCTTTGCACGTATCAGTCAAGTGTATGGACCATGTCGTAGCCAAAGTGCTCATCGATAATGGTTCCAGTTTAAACGTGATGCCTAAGAGCACTTTGGAGAAATTACCATTCAATGCTTCCCACTTAAAGCCGAGTTCAATGGTGGTTCGTGCCTTCGACGGCACCCGCCGAGAGGTTAGGGGAGAGATCGATCTCCCAGTACAAATAGGCCCTCACACCTATCAAGTTACCTTCCAAATAATGGATATTAACCCCCCCTACAGCTGTCTGTTGGGGCGCCCGTGGATCCACTCAGTAGGAGTTGTTCCCTCAACACTCCACCAAAAGTTGAAATTCGTAGTGGAAGGGCATCTGGTCATCGTATTAGGCGAGGAAGACATCTTGGTGAGCTGCCCATCCTCTATGCCTTATGTGGAAGCCGCAGAGGAGTCATTAGAAACCGCTTTCCAGTCTTTTGAGGTGGTAAGCATTTCCTCCGTGGACTCCTTCTCTGGGCAAGCTTGCCTGTCCGATGCAGCAGTAATGATGGCCCGAGTTATGTTGGGGAACGGTTACGAACCCGGAATGGGTTTAGGCAAAGACAACGGCGGCATAACTAGCTTGATAAATGCCAAAGGAAATCGTGGGAAGTATGGTTTAGGCTATAAACCCACTCAGGCGGATATAAAGAGAAGCATCACGGAAAGAAAGAGCGGTGGTCAAAGCTCGCGGTTGAGGCAAGAAAGTGAAGGAAGCTCGCCCTGCCACATAAGTAGAAGCTTTATAAGCGCGGGTCTGGGAGACGAAGGTCAAGTGGTCGCGATATACGAAGATGATGTTCCGAGTACATTGGATTTGGTACGACCATGCCCTCCTGATTTCCAGCTGGGAAATTGGCGAGTGGAGGAACGCCCCGGCATTTACGCAACGAGCATAATGTAAACCTTTACGGTTTTAAAAGCTCTATAGTTGGGCCTAGGCTTTAGAGTTTTTCCTTTTGTTAAGGCTTTGTGTCTTTTGTTTTTGAATTTATAATACAAGGATCTTTCTTCATCTGTTCCTACATCTCTACCCATTCTCATTCATTTGCATGTTCACTTCTTTTTCTGAAACGGCAGATCCGATGACGAGTCCCCTGAAGGTACTAATACCTGGGACCCGCCTATCGACTTCGAGCAAGAAATGAATCAAACGGAAGATGAAGGAAACGAGGATGTGAGACTTCCCCCAGAATTAGAAAGAATGGTCGCCCATGAGGACCAAGAAATGGGGCCTCATCAAGAAGAAACAAAGCTAGTAGACTTAGGAATTGGCAGTGGAAAAAGGGAAGTGAAGATAGGCACAGGTATTACCGCACCTATCCGTGAAGAATTAATAATCCTGCTAAAAGACTACCAAGACATCTTTGCTTGGTCATACCAAGATATGCCCGGTTTGAGTTCTGACATTGTACAGCACCGATTACCTCTAAAACCCGAGTGTTCCCTGGTAAAGCAGAAACTGAGAAGGATGAAGCCCGAAACATCCTTGAAAATAAAAGAAGAAGTGAAGAAGCAATTTGACGCTGGTTTTCTGGCTGTCGCTCGGTATCCGGAATGGGTTGCCAACATTGTACCGGTCCCTAAGAAAGATGGGAAAGTGCGAATGTGTGTGGATTATCGGGACCTGAATCGGGCCAGTCCCAAGGACAATTTTCCTTTGCCACACATCGATATCCTCGTGGATAACACGGCCAATTTCTCTTTATTTTCCTTCATGGACGGTTTCTCCGGCTATAATCAGATAAAGATGGCGCCAGAGGATATGGAAAAGACTACCTTCGTCACCCTGTGGGGGACGTTCTGTTACAAGGTGATGTCCTTTGGGCTCAAGAATGCCGGGGCAACTTATCAACGGGCCATGGTAGCTTTGTTCCATGATATGATGCATCAAGAGATCGAGGTCTACGTGGACGACATAATTGCCAAATCTAAATCCGAGGAAGAACACCTAGTCAACCTGCGGAAGTTGTTCGAAAGGCTTAAGAAATATCAATTAAGGTTGAACCCCGCCAAGTGTACTTTTGGGGTCAAATCAGGGAAATTGCTTGGTTTCATTGTAAGCCAGAAAGGGATAGAGGTAGACCCCGAAAAGGTGAAGGCTATCCTTGAGATGCTAGAGCCCCGTACAGAGAGGCAAGTCCGAGGTTTCCTGGGACGCTTGAATTATATTGCCAGATTCATATCGCAGCTCACCGCCATTTGTGAGCCGTTGTTCAAGCTCTTACGCAAAAACCAAACTGATCGCTGGAATGAGGATTGCCAAGAGGCTTTTGGAAGGATCAAAAAGTGCCTTATGAATCCTCCCGTGCTTATGCCACCAGTACCTGGAAGGCCTCTCATCTTGTACATGACAATCTTAGATGAGTCAATGGGGTGTATGCTGGGGCAACATGACGAATCCGGAAAGAAAGAGCGCACTGTTTACTACCTAAGTAAGAAGTTCACGACCTGTGAAATGAATTATTCCTTGCTCGAAAGAACGTGTTGTGCTTTAGTATGGGCATCCCATCACCTAAGGCAGTACATGCTGAGCCATACTACCTGGTTGATATCCAAGATGGACCCGGTTAAGTACATCTTTGAAAAGCCAGCTCTCACGGGACGACTCGCCCGGTGGCAAGTCCTGCTATCCGAGTTTGATATAGTTTACGTCACCCAAAAGGCGATAAAAGGAAGTGCCTTAGCAGATTATTTGGCTCAACAACCTCTTAACGACTATCAGCCCATGCATCCTGAATTCCCGGATGAGGACATCATGGCCTTGTTTGAGGAAAAATTGGACGAAGATCGGGACAAATGGACCGTATGGTTTGACGGAGGGTCAAACTTTCTAGGCCATGGCGTTGGGGCAGTGTTGGTCTCTCTGGACAATCAATGTGTACCCTTCACAGCCAGGCTAGGATTCGACTGCACCAACAACATGGCCGAATATGAAGCATGTGCCCTGGCCGTGCAGGCAGCGATTGACTCCAATGTCAAACTACTCAAGGTGTACGGCGACTCAGCGTTGGTAATCCGTCAGCTGAGAGGGGAATGGGAAACTAGAGATCCCAAGCTGATACCCTACAAGACCTATATCAAGGAATTGGCTAAGACCTTTGATGAGATCTCCTTCCATCATGTTCCCCGCGAGGAAAATCAAATGGCGGATGCGCTTGCTACTTTGGCGTCTATGTTCCAGTTAACACCGCACGGGGATTTACCCTACATTGAATTTTGGTGTCGTGGCGAACCTGCGCATTGCTGCCAAGTAGAAGAGGAACGGGACGGTAAGCCTTGGTATTTAGACATCAAGCGATATGTCGTAAGCAAAGAATACCCGCCAGAGATTGCCGACAATGATAAGAGGACATTGAAAAGGTTGGCGGCCGGTTTCTTCATGAGAGGAAGTATACTTTATAAGAGAAATCACGACATGACACTCCTGCGGTGTGTGGATGCCAGGGAGGCAAATCACATGATCGAGGAAGTCCATGAGGGCTCGTTTGGAACGCACGCCAACGGGCATGCTATGGCCCGGAAGATCCTAAGAGCAGGTTATTACTGGCTTACCATGGAAAGTGATTGTTGTGTCCATGTGAGGAAATGCCACAAATGTCAAGCGTTCGCAGATAATGTCAATGCCCCACCACATCCTCTGAATGTCATGTCCGCCCCTTGGCCTTTCTCCATGTGGGGAATAGATGTCATCGGGGCCATTGAGCCCAAGGCCTCGAATGGTCATCGCTTCATCCTCGTAGCGATAGATTATTTCACCAAGTGGGTCGAGGCGGCTTCCTATACCAACGTCACGAGGGGTGTGGTGGTCAGGTTCATTAAGAAAGAGATCATCTGCCGATATGGTTTGCCAAGGAAGATTATCACAGACAACGACACCAACCTGAATAACAAGATGATGGGGGAAATGTGCGAGGAGTTTAAAATCCAGCATCACAATTCCACACCCTACCGGCCAAAGATGAATGGAGCCGTGGAAGCGGCTAATAAGAATATCAAAAAGATTATCCAAAAGATGACTGTATCATACAGAGATTGGCACGAAATGCTCCCATTCGCGTTACACGGTTACCGAACTTCAGTGCGGACGTCAACTGGGGCAACGCTGTTCTCATTGGTATATGGGATGGAGGCTGTGTTACCGTTTGAGGTAGAAGTCCCGTCATTAAGGATCTTGGCAGAATCCGGATTAAAGGAATCAGAGTGGGCTCAAACGCGCTATGACCAGCTCAACCTCATTGAGGGTAAGCGCTTAACGGCCATGAGTCATGGGCGTTTGTACCAGCAAAGAATGAAGAGTGCATTCGACAAGAAAGTACGCTTGCGCAAGTTCCATGAGGGAGACCTTGTCCTAAAGAAAATGTCCCATGCTGTCAAGGACAATCGAGGGAAATGGGCCCCAAACTATGAAGGGCCTTTTGTTGTGAAGAGGGCTTTTTCCGGAGGAGCCCTGGTGCTTACCAACATGGATGGCGAAGAGTTACCTTCACCCGTGAATTCTGATGTCGTCAAGCGATATTATGCCTAGAATCTGGGGCAATTAAGGATGTCGCTGCATGTTCTTTATCTTTATGCGTTTTCTGGATTTCCCCCAGGGATTTCCCGTCTGCTGTATCTCTCGTTACAATCTTTCAAAGAAATGAACGTGGATTCGAGGCTTTAGTCCTCACGTTGGTCAAACCTTGCGTTGATTTGTGATCACCTGAGCCTTTCCGCTTAGTTCATGGGATGCCCCAAGCGCTTAATTAAAATTGAACCTAAACCAACTTTCACTAAAATTTGCTGCATTTGAAAACATTCATGCATACACATACGCATGCATATTGTTGTGGTAAAACAGGGGCAGGATCATCTTGAGCTACCTTCTGGGGTGGGGACCAAACATGGAAAGCAGAAACCAATCAAGGTAAGACAATGACGCGGTCAAGATTGGCCATACCTGGTTGTTTATTACTTGCAGGTACTTAGGAAAGGATGCAAGTGGGATGGGGTCACGACCGACTGGTCGTTGCCTTTTCTCTGCGCTAAACAAACAGAGAACGTCGCTGCAAGGCAGCCCCGTATCCTTTGTATTCGCAGTTTTCTTTTACTATTTGTTTATTTTAAAAATAAGTAATCAACGCCTAATTCTAACTTAAGTAAATGCAAGTTAGGCAAAACGCTAACCCATAAGGAAGGAGGGGACATGGTTAATGTTCCTCTCAAAAAAAAAAAATGCAGGTTAGCTCGCCTGGGCGAGCCACCCCTGCACCAAAATATAAAAGTGACGAAAGGGGGGACGTTTTTGCATTCAAAAACTTCTTTTCCCCCCTTTCAAAAGCCATACCCACAGGATTTACGAGTTTGCAGCCCTAGGGTCATCATTTTTCGCATTTTTTTATTCCGTTTCGCGCTTTTGTTCATCACCAACAAGTAAGTATTCCATCCCTAAGCTTTCTAGCTTTTCATTGGTGTATTTTGATCTCCTTTTGGTGCTCTAAAATGTGGGAATGTGCTCAAATATGTGGGGCAATTTTGGTTTGTTTTCTTGCTTGATTGGGTTGAATTGGGGGTTTGTATGAGATGGCCCTAGGCCTATAATGCATTTTGAAGCAATGGGGCATGCCATATTGTCCCCGTTCTCTTGCTATTAATGCCTAAACGCGCGCCCACCAAGTGTTCGGTGAAATGCCTAAATGGCATTAGCGCGTGGTTTTCATAGGGAAAACAACCCGTGGGGCATTTTGGTTTGCACATATTTTCTATTTTTTTAGGACATGCATTCATTCTAGAAAAGGCTAGAGTAATTGCCCCACATATATCCTAGGCCTAGGAGCCAAAGTTTTATGCAAAAGAACACAAGAGGAGGTGCATATTGGGTAAAGTTACCCTTTTTGGCCAGCAATCAGCTATGGGGCCACGCTACAATAATTTCCCTACGCCTAGATGTTTAGGAATTTTGCTCATCATAAATGTGTAGGTTTAGAATAGGTAGCAAAATACCTTTGGCAATTTATACTTTGGGTGTGGTAGCAAAATTCTTGAATGTATGTACATGTAATTTTGGGTAGTCAAAATGTCTCACAAAAAAATATATACATATTGCATGTTATGTAAAGAAAATACCTTACCAAAAATGCCTTTTAATTTGAATGCAATTTTAGTCAGCAAAAGGAAATATACTTGAATTTGCATACGGCTTTAGGTAGCAAAAACACTTGAATAAATCATGAAATGTAGCACCTTATTGTGTAGATAGCCAAGATTCATCACAAAGTTTGTATATGCATAAGTATTAGAAATACCGGAATGTGCACATGTGCAATTTTTGGTACCCCAAATGCTTTGAGTATGCATGTATGTAAATTTAGCCAAGGAAGTGCATGTGATGTAGGTAGCAAATACACCTTGGAAGTACATATAAATAATCTAGGTAACGAAGGTGCCTTGATTGTACATGGGTGCATTTTTCTTAGTTATAAGAATGTCTTGTGCAAGTGAACGTTCGTAAAGAAGTATATGCATAAGTTTGCTCTAAATTTACATTGATGTTTGTGTTTATTGGAGGAGGTTGTATGCCATTTTTGTTTTAAGAGTAGCATTTCTTGGTAAAACTAACTTTCCAAATGTTTGCCTTCGCAGGAAATGGCCCCGAGGAAGCTTGCCTCAAAGAGGTCCAGGAAGGATAAGGCGGCCGAAGGGACTAGTTCCGCCCCTGAGTATGACAGCCACCGCTTTAGGAGCGTTGTACACCAGCAGCGTTTCGAGGCCATCAAGGGATGGTCGTTTCTCCGGGAGCGACGCGTCCAGCTCAGGGACGACGAGTATACTGATTTCCAGGAGGAGATAGGGCGCCGGCGGTGGACATCTCTAGTTACCCCCATGGCCAAGTTTGATCCAGAAATAGTCCTTGAGTTTTATGCCAATGCTTGGCCAACAGAGGAGGGCGTGCGTGACATGAGGTCCTGGGTAAGGGGTCAGTGGATCCCGTTTGATGTCGATGCTATCGGCCAGCTCCTGGGATATCCGTTGGTGTTGGAAGAAGGCCAGGATTGCGAGTATGGCCAGAGGAGGAACCGATCTGATGGGTTCGATGAGGAGGCCATCGCCCAGTTGCTATGTATACCGGGGCAGGATTTTGCCCGGACTGTTGCCGGAAGACGGGTGCAGATCATGCGCACCAACATGACCACTCTGACTCAGATATGGATGACTTTGCTCCTCAGCAACATCCTGCCCACCGATCATAATTCCGACCTCCCCCTGCCGAAGTGTCAGCTGGTGTACGCCATCCTGACGCGGATGAGCATCCATGTGGCTCAGTTAATCGCTGATGCCATCTATATTTTTGCAGGTATGGCGCCTACCAGGCACCCTTTGGACCCAGATAAGTCCAACAGGGCCCTGGGATTTCCCGCACTGATCACAGGACTCTGCCAGTCGTTCGGAGTCCCCGTTGCACCTACCAAGGTAATTCGGCCGCCCATCACCCGGGCTTTTATTGAGAAGTACTGTACCCAGAGACAGGCTCAGGGTGATGCTCCACAGGCCGTAGGCGCGCCCCCACCACCTCATCAGGCTGGCCAGGCTGGGTCATTTGACATGGAGCAGTATTTATGGCATTTGGTTCGCCAGCAGGCGGCCAACCACCGGGCACATGTACAGACCCATGATTGTCTGTACCAGATGAGCCTCAGCATGCAGAGCCAGGGCTTCGCTTCTTTTTCATGCCCTACTCCAGACCAGTTCAGGGCAGAGGTCGCATGGCCCAGAGATTGGCCCGAGGCCCAAGCAGGAGAGGCACCCCCAGAAGCTCCTGGCGATGGCGAGGAGGCCCACGAGGATGAGGAGATGGCCGATTTGCTTGACTTCTTGGGAGGGAGTGGAGCTTCATGACTGGGAGATCCCCAGATTCATGTTTTCTTTCATATTTCTTTTATCATTTTTATGTTATGTTTTGACTTGAGAGACTAATGTTTGTTTTTGTTGCTTCGATTGTCATTTGTACAGCGCATACATTTTTGTTTGGATTGTTGCGTTAGTGTTTATATCATTACTATCAATGATGTTTGAAATTCTGGAACCGTGTAGAGTTCTTCGTGTAGGAACATCGTCAAAAAAATATATATGTAAAACAAACAAAAATCATGATAAAAATAAAAATAGAAAAGAAAAAAATGAATTGAAAAGAAGAGAGTAAGTAAGGAAAGAAGAGAGCAAGTAAGGAAAAAAAAGAGAAAGTAAGGAAAAGAAAGATAAGTTGTCTAGCTGAAAAACCAACATGCTTTTGAAAAGAGATGACTTCCAACTTTTCTTTGAAAAAAAATCACTGATCATAACTAGTTTTTGAAAAAAATGTGTGTACACCCGAAGGGTGAATGCTGTGAAAATTTTCCCGGACGCCCGAAATGGACTAGGATGAATGCACAAATTGATAAAAGAACATATTTTGGAAACTTTGGGTTGATCTAAAATAGAGGAAATGAATCCTGAGCCCTAGCATCACATGACCATAAAAATTTGACACTTGAGTGTCCGCATAGGTGCATGCATGACCAGTTTTGCATAAAATTTCCAAATCATCATTTTTGCATTTGTGTCATGGAAATAATATGGGGCATCCCTTTTATCCTTGAACCAAACCAAACCCTGACATGTATCATGCCTAGCCATTCTACAAGTCTTGAGCCAAAATCCTGACTCACCATAAACCTTGACCCAGGGTGAGAATGTCAATCCTTACCCTCGGAAGCAAAAACAGAGAAGGAAAATTTCCAATCAAAGGAAAAAGGGAAGCAAGGAAATTCCCAATCAAAGAGTGGGAGAAAGAAAAAAGAAAAGAAAGAAAATTCCCAACCAAAGAATGGGAGAAAGTAAAAAAGAAGAAAACTCCTGGTCAAAGAAACCAGAAGAAATGTGCAGAGAGGTCCTTGGACCAGACAATATCTGAACAATACAGAATTGTCACCAAATGAACAAAAGAAAGAAAAGGAAACCACGACCTAAAATGGTCTTCTCCCTTTGATTACCAACCAAAATCCTGTGCGTCGGTGACTTGCTCGCCTCGCGTCAAACAAGAACAGAAAAGGAAAAAGCCAAAAAAAATCAAAAGCCAAAAAACCCACCAAAAGAACCCATTCCCAAGGGAAGTCCTATTGATCCATGATCACGCATGTAATTTTTGATTTGATAGGAAATAATTTGCAAAGTCAAGTCGTGACATATCTATGGTTCGGAATTAGGATGAAACACTTCCCTGTGCGAGATTGATACACTTTGAGTGATTTTCTTCTATTTTTGTTGAACCCGGTGTTTCCTTTAAATGGTCATTTAGAAACGAAATGCTAAATATCCAAAATCTCATTTGTGGTTATGAGAAAATTTCATCAGCAGACTCTCCTTCCCCGGTAGACGCATTGTTTTTCACTCAAAAAAGCATATGTTGCTCTAATCAGTTGGAATATTTGTCTCTTTGCTAAAGCATGTTTGCATTTTAGTGGAGAAAACACCGAGACTTTTTCAAGTCTCACAAGTTATCCAGAACTACGTAGGTCTGAGTTCCTCATTGGAGGATACGTAGGAGCAAGAGCCTCGCTTTTGTCGACCACACCACCTTTTGTTGCCATGACCCAAGAGCTGGTAACCCGCGGAGACACCTTACAGTTATCCGCACCTCGTCATTCAGTGACCCCAAGTGTGATTGATGAGCAGAGGCCAATATGGTCATCTGCGCCCCTTCCGAAGATGTCAACATCTTCCGGTGGAGACTTTTTCAAGTCTCACAAGTTATCTAGAACTACGTAGGTCTGAATTCCTCATTGGAGGATACGTAGGAGCAAGAGCCTTGCTTTTGTCGGCCGCCCCACAATCTCTGTCATACTGACCCTGAGGTCATGTGACATGCGGAGACAAAATTTGGTCATTCCGCACCCCTTTGCCATTTAGACACAATCGTGTCCGATGGCACGCAGAGACAAAATTTGGTCATTTTGCACCCTTTTGTCATCCAGAGGCGGCGGGCCCGATGACATGCGGAGACAAAATTTGGTCATTCCGCACCCCTTTGCCATTCAGACACAGTCGTGTCCGATGGCACGCAGAGACAAAATTTGGTCATTCTGCACCCTTTTGTCATCCAGAGGCGGCGGGCCCGATGACATGCGTAGACAAAATTTGGTCATTCCGCACCCCTTTACCATTCAGACACAGTCGTGTCCGATGGCACGCAGAGACAAAATTTGGTCATTCTGCACCCTTTTGTCATCCAGAGGCGGCGGGCCCGATGACATGCGGAGACAAAATTTGGTCATTCCGCACCCCTTTGCCATTCAGACACAGTCGTGTCCGATGGCACGCAGAGACAAAATTTGGTCATTCTGCACCCTTTTGTCATCCAGAGGCGACGGGCCCGATGACATGCGGAGACAAAATTTGGTCATTCCGCACCCCTTTGCCATTCAGACACAGTCGTGTCCGATGGCACGCAGAGACAAAATTTGGTCATTCTGCACCCTTTTGTCATCCAGAGGCGGCGGGCCCGATGACATGCGGAGACAAAATTTGGTCATTCCGCACCCCTTTGCCATTCAGACACAGTCGTGTCCGATGGCACGCAGAGACAAAATTTGGTCATTCTGCACCCTTTTGTCATCCAGAGGCGGCGGGCCCGATGACATGGGGAGACAAAATTTGGTCATTCCGCACCCCTTTGCCATTCAGACACAGTTGTGTCCGATGGCACGCAGAGACAAATTATGGTCATTCTGCACCCTTTTGTCATCCAGAGGCGGCGGGCCCGATGACATGCGGAGACAAAATTTGGTCATTCCGCACCCCTTTGCCATTCAGACACAATCATGTCCAATGGCACGCAGAGATAAATTATGGTCATTCTGCACCCTTTTGTCATCCAGAGGCGGCGGGCCCGATGACATGTGGAGACAAAATTTGGTCATTCCGCACCCCTTTGCCATTCATACACAGTTGTGTCCGATGGCACGCAGAGACAAATTATGGTCATTCTGCACCTTTCGTCAATTGCGACCGACAAGCCCGTTGACACGCGGAGATTTACATCATCTTCCGCACTCACAAGATCTGTCATACTGACTTTTGAGTCACGCTGACGGGCGGAAATACCCGAGTGGTTATCCGTATAAACATTCTTTTGCTATCTGTAAGACAGAACGCTTGATAGCAGGCAGAGACTGACACCGTCTTCTGCACCTTTTGTTCCCCCGGGAACAAAAAGTCATTTGCATACAGGGATTGGGCTTCTACCAATTCAATTAAATTTATTTCCAACCACACACATCACATATCCACTTAATGCATGTGAAATTACAAAACTGCCCCTGATACAAAAACTAGTCTAGGTACCCTAAAGTACAAGAGCTGAAAAATCCTATATTTCTAGGGTACCCTACCTACATTATGGAGCCCTAAATACAAGGACCAAAATTAATGAAACCTTAATCTAATATGTACAAAGATAAGTGGGCTCACACTTAGCCCATGGGCCCGAAATCTACCCTAAGGCTCATGAGAACCCTAGGGCCTGCTCTTGCATCTTTGGCCCAATCTTCTTGGAGTCTTCTATCCAATGCCCTTGGGGGGTAGGATTGCATCACATACTTACCTATGTCACGATGGCATGACCTTGCTAGGGGGGACGGGCACCCTGTAGGTCTGATAGAGGCCCGTAACCAGAGCTGGAAACCCCAGGGCCCTGTTGGGCTTCTCCGGGTCCACTGGGTGTCTTGCGGGTGCGATCCTTGCAAACAATAAATGATATCAGAAATCAATTGAGCGATGTGCATACTTACCTATGTTATGATGGCGTGACCTTGCTGGGGGGAACGGGCACCCTGTAGGACTGACAGAGGCCCGTAACTAGAGCTGGAAACCCCAGGGCCCTGTTGGACTTCTCTGGGTCCACTGGGTGTCTTGTGGGCACGATCCCTGTAAACAATAAATGACATCAGAAATCCATTGAGAGATATGCATACTTACCTATGTTATGATGGCGTGACCATGCTAGGGGGAACGGGCACCCTGTAGGACTGACAGAGGCCCGTAACCAGAGCTGGAAACCCCAGGGCCCTGTTGGACTTCTTCGGGTCCACTGGGCGTCTTGTGGGCGCGATCCCTCCAAACAATAGATGACATCAGAAATCAATTGATCCATGTGCATACTTACCTATGTCATGACGGCACAGACCAACTGATACATCTACAGGGGGAGATTGGCATTATGGTCGCTAGGCAGAATGTTGCTAAATAGCAACGTCATCCATATCCATGTAAGAGTGGTCATGTTGGTGCACATGATCCGCACTCGTCTTTTTGCAGCGGCACGGGTGAAATCTTGCCCCGGTATGTATAGTAGATGCGTGATAGCCTCCCTCTATGGATGTGCTCGCACAGTTGGTCGCCCTCCAATATCAGGGGGTGGCCCAAGAACTGATAAAAGGAAACTAATGGCCCCTTAACCGGGAGCGCAAGTCTCGGTGAAGCATCTAAGGGCAAAGGACCTTATATTCTCTTAAGGTGTGGATATGGAGCACACTGAAAATGAGGACGCGTAGCCCTCTAAAGGCGAGGGCATGCAGCCCTCTGCAGGCGAGGATGTGCAGTCCTCTGATGGCGAGGACATATAGTCCTCTAAAGGTGATAGGTACTAGTACCCAAGGGTCCACCTTTTTGAGAAAGCAAGAGATCGACTCATCGAGAGGGCCGGTCATCCAAAAAGATTGGACACGAGATGTAGGAAATCTATGCAGTTAACATGATTTTTAGGGATGCAAACACATGCAACCTAATGCAATCCTCCCTAGGAAAGGACCAGTTACCAGAGCCATGAGCAAGAGGCTCCAAGAGGATTGGGCTAGAGTTGATAAAGAAGGCCTTAGGGTTCTCATGAACCTTAGGGTAGATTTTTGAGCCCATGGGCCAAGGTTGGGTCCACTCTTCTTTGTAAATAGTAGAATAGGTTGTTTTCTTCTTTTGGGCCTTGTATTTTGGCCATTCTAGTAGTATAGGGTTTTAGCCTTGTATTTTTGGGCATTTTGAGTAGTCTTTGTAGTAGGATTTTTTTTGTATTTTCATGTTTTTTTGTCATGGGGGTGAGCTTAGCTATTATAGGGGTGTGTAGCTAAGCTCTAGCTTCTCAAGGAAGCTTCTCAAGGAGGTGAGCTTAGTTTTTAGATGGGTGTGTGTAGCTAAGCTCTAGCTTCTCAAGGAAGCTTCTCAAGGAGGTGAGCTTAGATTTTAGATGGGTGTGTGTAGCTAAACTCTAGCTTCTCAAGGAAGTTTTCTCAAAGAAGCTTCTCAAGGAAGTTTTCTTAAGAAAGCTTCTCAAGGAAGTTTTCTTAAGAAAGCTTCTCAAGGAAGCTACCTAGTCTATAAATAGAAGCATGTGTAACACTTGTTGTAACTTTGATGAATGAAAGTCTTATGAGATACACTTCAAAGTTCCACTTCTTTCCCTCTTTTATTCCATCAATTTCGTGCTCCCCCCTTCTCTCTTTCTTTTCCTCCATTAAAGCATCCTCTTCAAGCTTCTTATCCAAGGAAATTCTTGGTGGTGAAGCTCCTTCTTCCTTGGCTTATTCCCTAGTGGATGGTGCCTCCCCTATCCTCTTCTCCTTTGCCTTCCGCTGCATCTCCATGGTGAAAAATCACCATTGAAGGACCTCATTGAAGCTCAAAGATCCAGCCTCCATAGAAGCTCCACAAGCAAGCTTCCACCAAGTGGTAATCAGAGCACAAGAGCTTCAAGTAGGTGCTCCTTAAATCTCCATTAATTTTTTTTCTTTACCTTCTCTTCCATTGTTGTTTCTTCATTTTTCTCCATGTATCTCCTCACATGTCTTGTTCTAAATGTTGTTAACATGATTCTTTAGAAGTTTCCACCGATTAAACTTGCTATAGAAACTAGATTTGATTTTCTATGGTTCAAATTTCTTGTTCTTGTTCTTGAACCATGAATTGTGTTGAGTTTAGGTTCCTTTGAGTTTTGTCTTGTTATTTTTTGTGGCTGAAACCTAAACCATAAAATTCTTACAAAAATATTAAAGTAGAAGAAAACCTCAAAAATCTAGAGTGACTTGTTCACCTATTGTAGTTTTGTCATAGAAGTCATGTCTAGTCATGAAACTTGTCACATAAGATTTCTTTTGTTGTGCTGAATTTTATTTTCTTGTTTCTTTGTCTAACTCATTTGTTCATGAGTGTATGAAATTCTTTTAGCCTATTATTTGATTTGAGTCAAATCTTTCATGTTAATTAGTGCTTAACATGTTCATGCAAAATTCTTAGAGAGTCTTTGATTGTGAACCTTTTCTTGAACTTTTAGGTTTCCTTATGATTGTGTCTATTGTGAATTTGAGTTTTGGTGATTGAATTGCTGGCTGAAATGTTGATCCTAAGTGAATATTGAACTTCTAAAACAGTGTTAAACAATCCTAGTGAGTTCAACATACATAGGAAGGTTGAAAGTAAGCCCAAGGCAATCAATATACCATGCTTAAAGAAACAAATCGCTGGTGCTGGCAACTTGGACATACAAACTTTTAAAAATTACTGAGAATTGGTTACTTCGAATTTTGAGCTGAAATTTTTACTGAATTTTCTAGACATCTGGAAAAAAGTTATAAAAAAAGAAACAAGTTATTTGAATAAAAATAAAAAATACGAAAAATCACACAAGTTGGCAGGAAAATCAGTATCCAGAAAAAAAAAGGTGAAAAGGAAGTGTGCTTGTTGTTTTGGCTCAAAATTTATTCTATAATTGGAAATTTCAATTCAAAATTAGTGTGAAGACAAGTGCCAAAGCTAGAGTTTTGTTGAGTCTTTTTTTCAGTTTTTTTTACTCTACTCTAGAGCCATTCTAAGTTTCTCTTTGAGTACTAACTTGCTTCTATGTCCTTTTCATTGCTTTAATTGTTGAATAATCCTTGAAAAATTGTCTTGTTAAAACTCCATTGGTTTAGCTTTCATTTCATTTTTTTTGGTCTTTGGTTATTGCTTGTCTCTTTGTTTCCTTGTTTGTGGGTTGCCATATAGGAAGTTGGAAGGAGGATTGGTGCCATCCCTTGAAGAATTTGAGTCCAGAAGCAAGGGGCCAACCACCTTAAGAGCTATTGGACTAAGAAGCACTCCAAATTGAGTGAATCACTAAAGAGAGAACAACCACCAAAATTGAGGACCGTTTTGTAATTTTGTAATTTGCAATTTACTTACCTTCATTGCTTTCAAGTTTTGTAACAAAAAGGCCTTTCATTGGAAGTGTGTTGGGAGCCTCCAATAGGTTACCAAACTTCCATTTGTGTGTAATAATTTTAGGCAATTTTTCCTTAGGATAGTGAGTGTTTTGTTGGGAACCTTGAATGTGGTCATCCAAACACTCTTAGGATTCGCCTAGTTTACATTTCTTGCTTACTTTCATAGCTTATTTCCTTTACCTTCCATTGTCAAACCGCCTAGATAGCTTTCCTTTTACCTTATCTTTCCCACCTCTTTTAGTGTTTAGTTTCAACCATAGTTTCTTTTACCTTTTGCTTTCAAACCTCCAACAAGAAAGAACCACAACTTAGGAACCAACATGAGTCATCATTCATCTAGTGTTAATGGCAAGGGTACTAGTCATAAAGACCCTTTATCTAGAATCTTAGATGAGTTGAGTTCCCTCAAGTTATGGAAAGAAAAACAAGAGAGAAAAGAAAAAGGAAAAAAAAGAATGGAAGAAATAAGTCAAGATGAAAGAAAGAAAATAAGAGAGGAAGAAAGAAGAAAAATAATGAAAGAAATGAAAAGAGAAAAACATGCCTCCTATAGTAGTCATAACTCTTGCAAAAGCCTAAGTGAAGAACTTCGTGACTATTACGAAGGAAGGCATAGGTCACATCTTAGACCTCACTCCCATAGAAGAGAAAAGGAAAGAAAGCCTCAAGAGGCTAACATTAAACTCTCATACTTCCATGGGAAGGACAATGTAGAGGCTAACTTAGATTGGGAAATAAGGGTAGAGCAACAACTTAAAAAGAAGTCTACTTCAAAATCTTATGGCTCTCACTCTTATCCAAAGAAAGACCAAGGTCAAGGCATCTTAGGGGTGACACCTTCTAAGCCCAAAGATGATAAGGGGAAGACAATAGAAAAGCAAGCCCCTAAGGCTAGTATGCAAGAGAAAACTAGCTCTATCAAGTGCTTTAAATGTCTTGGAAGAGGACACATTACTTCTCAATGCCCCACCACAAAAACCATGATTATGAGGAGCCAAGACATTTATAGTAGACAAGATGAGGCTACTACTTCACCTTCCTCTAGTGAAAGTGAAAAAGCAAAAGGGGAAGAAATCTACCCCCAAGAAGAAGGACAACCATTAGTGGTTAAAGAGAAGTGTAAGGAGGTAAGTGTCTCCTCCAAGAGTTTAGCTAAGAAGGAAACTCATTTTACAATAAAGACAAACATTAAAGAAACTTTCCCTCTTAGACAACCTCCACATTTTCTCTTTTGTAAAAAGGCACTTGCTAGCATTGCCACACCTCTTGGGCTTGAGTTTATTCCTCAAGTAAAGAAGTTGTTGGATGAGGGTTTGGTTCGCAAGAGCTTAAATCCTTGTGCTTTGTTGGTGCCCAAAATAGGTATTATTAGGCACCGAGTCCCTAAAATAGGTGGTATGATGAATGTTTTGAGTGGTGCAACCCTCTTTTGTAAAATCACTCGTACACCTAACATCTTCATGGTGTGTGTACATAGGGACCCATTAGGTAGGTTTGTTCTTATTTTTAGTTTCAATACAAACTTAGGTACTCATATAGGATACCTTAGGTTTGTCATACTTTTTGGTAGGAATAATCAATATGAAAATACAGAAAAAGGTATGTTTTATTGCGTTACTTTTCTTAATTTTTCAAATAGTGATCAAGGGGTTCCCATGAACCCTAAGAGAATAAAGGTCATTCTTGAGTGGCCCACTCCACCAAGTATAAGAAAAATTTGGGGCTTCCATGACTTAACAAACTTTTACAAAAGGTTTGTCCCATATTTTTCTATACTTGTAGCACCACTCATTGAGTTGGTGAGAAACCATGTTCCTTCAGGGGAAGATGCCCAAGAAATGGGTTTTCAGACCTTACCTTACTTCAATATACCAAACACCACTAATACATATGTTTTTGTTCTTTTTACAGGTGTTGAGGGAAGGAGCCCAGAGTATGAAGAACCTCGGGATTTGAGGTCAAATCCTTTCCAAGGTGGAGGGAATGATGCAATCCTATCCCGCAAGGGCATTGGGTAGAAGACTCCAAGTAGATTGGGCTAGAGATCCAAGGGTAGGCCCTAGGGTTCTTATGAGCCTTAGGGTAGATTTTGAGCCCATGGGCTAAGTATGAGCCCGCTTATCTTTGTAAATATTAGAATAGGTTTTTCCTTCGTTTGGGCCTTGTATTTTGGCCATTCTAGTAGTATAGGGTTTTAGCCTTGTATTTCTGGGCATTTTGAGTAGTCTTTGTAGTAAGGACCTTTTTTTGTATTTTCATGTTTTTAGTCATGGGGGTGAGCTTAGCTATTATAGGGGGTGTGTAGCTAAGTTCTAGCTTCTCATCTCAAGGAGGTGAGCTTAGCTATTAGAGAGGTATGTGTAGCTAAGCTCTAGCTTCTTTAGGAATCTTCTTAAGGAAGCTTCTCAAGGAGGTGAGCTTAGTTATGAGAGGGGTGTGTGTAGCTAAGCTCTAGCTTCTCAAGGAAGTTTTCTCAAAGAAGCTTCTCAAGGAAGTTTTCTCAAGAAATCTTCTCAAGGAAGCTACCTAGTCTATAAATAGAAGCATGTGTAACACTTGTGGTAACTTTGATGAATGAAAGTCTTATGAGATACACTTCAAAGTTCCACTTCTTTCCCTCTTTTATTCCTTCAATTTCGTGCTCCCCCCTTCTCTCTTTGTTTTCCTCCATTAAAGCATCCTCTTCAAGCTTCTTATCCAAGGAAATTCTTGGTGGTGAAGCTCCTTCTTCCTTGGCTTATTCCCTAGTGGATGGTGCCTCCCCTCTCCTCTTCTCCTTTGCCTTCCGCTGCATCTCCATGGTGAAAAATCACCATTGAAGGACCTCATTGAAGCTCAAAGATCCAGCCTCCATAGAAGCTCCACAAGAAAGCTTCCATCACAACCTTTGTCGTGAAATTTGGTAATGCTGACCTCATATGAAACAATGCAATGCAATGGAAAGTTGTACAATGTTCATGACATTCTTTCCCTATTTTGTGATTTTGATTTTGATTTAATTCTTTTGGAAAACATAGATTGACTGTCCTTTTGGAAAAGGTGATAATTCATGCAACCTTATCCTATCTTTTGCAAATCTCTCCGGGAACTCCCTCATAGTGTATGTTCTGTTTGATTTAGTCACTTGACCATTTTGGAGTGACGGCAATGGAGCCATTTGACGTTTAATCAATCTATTGAAATTCCAGGGTTTGTCTCCCCCCCTTTTTTTTCTTGTTTAAAAACATCGACAGGTGAGAACTTTTGATCTGCCCCTATGTTCACTTGAGGCTCATGCACGATGCCCCTCATTGCCTCAGTGTAAGGCTTTGAGGTACCAATTGTTATCTTTCGTCATGACCTTGTAGAAAGGAACCTATTGGGTGAGAACTTCTAATCTGCCCCTAGGTTCGTTTGAGGTTTATGCATGATGCCTTTCATTGCCCCAGTGTAGGGCTTAGAGGTACCAATTGTTGTCTTGTTTTCACAACCTCGTAGTGAGGAAGAATGAAAGAAGCAGTTGATTCTTGCAAAAGGAATTTTCCAAGGACGAGAAATAATTGAAGGATTTTTCAGTTGATGGATTAAGTCAAATGACTCCTATGTAGAAGCAAGATGTTTTGATGTCTTGATGATGCTAAAGGATCAAGTGCTTCTAAGTTTTATTCAAGACAAGAATCCAAGAAAATCAAGATATATGATCAAGTTGATCTCTAGAATCTTTAGGAAGAAGTTTCCAAATTGAAAAAACAAAAGGTTTGACCAAAGAATTCTATCATTTCAAATTGAGATTTGCTCTTTGGTAATCGATTACCAGCAGCTGAAAATGTTTATAACAGTCACTAGAAATTTGAATTCAAAATTTATAACGTGTAATTGATTACACATGGATGGTAATTGATTACCAACATTTTATTGAACATTTTAATTCAAATTTTTAAAACCTGTAATCGATTACACAAGTCTTGTAATTGATTACCAGAGGGGATTTTCAGAATATAATTTCCAAGAGTCACATCTATTCAAATGGTTTATGAATGGTCATCAAAGGTCTATTTATATGTGACTTTAAAGAGAGTTTTCATTGGCCAAAAAGTTTTATCCTCTCAAAAGATTAAGAGTTTTTCTGAACTGAAATGTCTTATCCTCTCAAAAAGATTCCTTGGTCAACCACTTGCATATTTAATAAGGAATTTTGATTGATCTTCATTGTACAATCTATCTCTTTTAAGAGAGATCTCTTCTTCTCTTCTTCTTATTTCTGAAAAGGGATTAAGAGACTGTGGGTCTCTTGTTGTAGAGGATTCCTGAACACAAGGGAATGGTTGTCCCTATGTGGTTCAGACTTTGTAAAAGGAGTTTTACAAAGAGAGTGGAAAATCTCAAGTGGGTTGCTTGAGGACTAGACGTAGGCACGGGAAGTGGCCGAACCAATATAAATCAAGTTTGCATTCCTCTCTTCCCTTAAACTTCTTTTATTTATTGCTATTTATCTTTTGCTTTAAAGAAGTTTATTTTGAATTGTCTTTTGAGTAATTCATGTTAAGGGTGCATTGTTAATCCGAAAAGAGAGAGTGAAAGTTTAATTGGGGAATAGTCTTCGTATCTTAATTCAACCCCCCTTTTTCTTAAGGTAACTGAGGCCATTTGTCCAACATCCTTTTCTTGATAACTCACTTCTCTCAAAAAAGACAAGCTTTCCGGAATGATAAAATGAGGACACATGAACGTCTTGAAAACACAGTCAATCAAATGCTTTTTTTTCTTTTTGAACTCTTTTTTTTATTTTTATTTTGAAACTTATTTGTTTTGAACTTTACTGGTTGTTTTACGGCACCCCCACCAACGTGCAAGACGAGTAATCTCTTATTGAACGGTCTAGGAAGTCCAAACTCAGGAGCACAGGTCGCTTGAGCAAACAGACCAATGGCTTGCACTCACATTCCGGTGAAAATTGAATAAGCAAAGATGCGTTTGTGAGAGGATGAGGGACAAAGATATCAACTTTATCCATTTCATTTAACATTGTAACTATGGTTTACAATAATGGTACAAACTTGAAAATCATGATGAGTCATTAGAGACATCTAACAACAGCTTTCAAAATTGCCCCATGTGTGGCATCTCTTGTCAATGTCAGGATTTACACGCGATTCTCCTCAAATTTCAGCCAGCCCGCATCAATTAGACCTTGCACCTTACACTTCAGGGCCCTACAATGCTCAATGGAATGCCCCGGGGCTTCTCCATGACAAGCACACGTTGCGTTCGAGTCGTATTCTCGGAGAAATGGAGGTTGATGAACCTTGGCTGGGGTTATGGCTACCATTGAATTATCAAGTAGATATGGGAACAAGTCAGCATAGGACACTGGAATTGGGGTGAATTCTACAGGCTTTCTCGCTGCAAAATTCATTTCTTGGTTGGTGTTTTTGGTTTGTGCTAAAGGTGGTGTTCGTCATTGGAAGTGCGGTAGATAGACTTTGTGGTTGATTTAGGGATGGCCTTTGTGGATAACTGGGCGGTGGGTAAGGAGAAGGTTTGTTATTGGCTGAGTAATGACATTGTTGGGTTGGTGGGAAACTTGGCTGTATAGGAATGGCAGTCACAGCATGGGCTTCTCCCTCATTCTCACCCTCTTCATTTGCCCCAGTTTTTTTTTTTGGCATTTATCAAAGCATGATGACCAGATTTGCCTCTTTTCAGACCCACTTTGATCCTTTCGTCGGTGAAGACCATATCATCTAAGCTTGAAGGTGTGTTGCCCACCATCTTTTCATAGTAGAATACTGGTAATGTGTCTACTATCATCGTCATCATTTTTTTCTCCGTCATTGAGGTGCCACTTGAGCTGCCAGGTCTCTCCACCTTTGGGCGTATTCTTTTGAAAGATTCGTGCCCCCTTTTTGCACATGTTCTGTAGTTGCATCCTATCTGAAGACATTATACTGACACTGCCTAACGAAGGCAACCACTAGGTCCTTCCAAGAATGGACTCGGGAAGGTTCCAAGTTAGTGTACCAGGTAACAACTACCCCAATAAGACTTTCTTGGAAGGAATGTATCAGCAATTCCTCATCTTTTGTGTATGCCCCCATCTTCCGATAATACATCTTTAGATGGTTCTTGGGGCAAGTAGTCCCCTTGTACTTGTCAAAGTCCAGCACCTTGAACTTGGGAGGGGTGATGATATTGGGTACTAGGAACAACTCTTCTAGGTTAGCAAAGGCATAACCTTCACCTCCTTCAATGGCCCTGAGCCTTTCCTCTAGATGATCCAAATTTCCCATTTCTGCCATAGCATGAGGGTTTTTACTTGTTGTGGAATGCAAGAGGTGTAGCTAGGGATGATACTGAGGGCCCTCCAAAGGGTTTTGTAGGGGTATACCACCAACTGCTTGCCCTTCAGTGGCATATCCGAGGCAAGGCTCGAAGTTGGCTAGATTGTGGTAGGGAATTTCATGTGTCTCCCCCACGGCTTAAGAGACATGTGCATGATCAGTTTGGGGTTGTTGGCTCTCAATGGGTATAGGAGTGGAGTTATTGACATTTTTATTGGGAGTGTACGCCACATTGAGTGGCGTATAGTTGAGAGGCAAGCCATATGGCGGGAAGGCATGCTTGTTTTGAGTTTGCACATCATGGGGGCCGCTCGTACTTCCCAAATCTTTGCCTACCATAGCTGAGGTTGGATGATTCATTTGGTTGACGCCAGATGGGGCATCGGGTTCACCTTAGCAACAGTGCTGGTAGCGGCAACTGCAATCGCACTAGCTTCCATTATCTTCTTCATGATCATCATGGCCTCCATCATCGTGGCCATTTGCTCTTTCATGGCCTCCATGTCGGCCTTCATCTTCTCTTGTACGTCCTCTACTTCACCCATTACTCTAGCTCTAGCACAGGTTCGGTGAGGGCACCGTAAAGCATGTTTTTTTTTCTTTTTTTATAACAATGATTAAGTTCATTTTATTTTATTTTATTTTTCAAGGAAAGAATGTAATGAGCAATGCAACCAATGAAAAGCATGGATGTATACGAATGATGCATAGTTGAAGTATTGCGAATTTTTACCCAGGACATGGGGTTGAATCAATTTAGATTTTCAACATGGTCCATGAAATCTTTTTCAAGGTGAAGCTGGAAGTAACAAGGATATCAACAATCCTAAACGTGTTTGGCAGTAGACGAAGCAATGATGTAACTCAATTCATCTCTTGCCCCAATTTTTGCAAGATGGTTACTTCCATACTTCAACTTTGACTTGACGAACTTTTTTCGAAAAAGCATGAGCTTAGTTCAACCCTATAATCCAAGGAATGACAATCTTGATCGCCAATACTTCAACAACATTTCATAGGGACGAAAGACTCGGGAATACACATGCTATGCATGGAAAATGTAATTATGAGATTGAGATGCCCGAAGAGACATCATTTCCTAGTTAACCACGCATTAGGTACCATGCTCAATCATTTTGTTTTGTTGTTTTTGTGTTTTTTTTTATATTTTAGAAATGGGTTTATGATCCCAACATGGTTGGCTCATGGTACCTAGCACATGCAACTAAGAATGCATCATGAATTTTCATGCTTCGTTTTTTTTTTGTTTTTGTTTTGTAGAGCAAAACACAAGGATCACGGATGAGCAAACATGAAAACAAAAGGTATGCAGTTTGTAGAACAAAAGGTATGTTGAATGAATATGCATGATGATGCAATGACTCATGCAAAATGTGAGGCTGGAATATGATAATGGACAAATGTAGGAATGATATGTTCATTATGATGCCATGAAGAGATGCTTATGCGATGCATGATATGAATGCATTTACTGACACGAGGGCCCAGAAAATTATCTCTTCTTACTTGCGCATTTGGGGGTGCAGTGCCCCATGTGTGCAGTTTAAGAAGGTGATATGGATTTTCCGGCTTCCCATGACAAAAGACGAGACCAACATACAACGCGTGCATGACGACATGATGTAGACGCACAAAAGCATAACACGGGGATGCACATAGTACGACAATATCCACAAATAATTGCAAGCAAAGGTGTACATGACATTTAGGTCTACATGCATGGCAGTGTTAAAAATGGCACGCAACGTGTTTGCTCTGTGCCCCTATTTTAGGGACCTATAGGATAATATCTAGGGGTCTCTAATAACTACTCCCAACGATCCATATCTCATATGGCTGCTTTCTAGAGGTATCATGACTCAAGATAATAATATTACGACGGTATGGAATACCAGCGACAACACATTATAAAGAGAGAAAGTTGTAGACGAGGTTTCACTATTTATCAAGCAAGTCGAAGACCTAGCATGACCATAGATCCACCTCCACTCCTTAGATTTCCATGAACCTGGGTATATGGCCCCTTTTTACTCAAACCCGTGGGTGCTTAAAATGCGGTGTAAAAATATGGAAAAGACAACATTTATTATTTTTACACACTTCAAGAAAAATGCACACACAAAGTTTCACAATTCCACACTTTCTCAAAATAGGCCTAACTCTCTAAAAAAAGTCCCCAGTGGAGTCGCCAACTGTCGCAACATGCCCTTTTGTGGGCGAGCGAGGCGAGGCTCACGGGTGCGCTTTCCAAAGGAGGAAAGATGCGCGGAGTTTCCACCAACGTTTATTTGTGGAAAATGTCGGAAAAACCGAAGGAAACCGGTCAAAATGAATACTCCAAGTTCGGGAGTTGTATTTACGTTTGAGGAAGGTATTAGCACCTCTCACGTTTGTCTCAAAGGACAACATCCTATTTCTTAGAATTGTGGAATTTGTGTTACCTTAACTTTTATTTTATTTTTGTTTTTGAGGTCGACAAAAGCGAGGCTCTTGCTCCTACGTACCCGCTGTCATACCCTAATTTCGTCCGGGGACCTTTGCTTGATGACATGCGACCATTCTTTGGTCCTTGTGAGGTGCTTGGCACCCATCATTAGGCAATTTATGAAATTCCAGGACATGCCGAAAAACCAAAAAAATATTGATGCACAATCCGTAAGTTTCCGTGACACACCGGAAATCAAATGGAGGCATCGTTGCATAATTAAGTGAGGTTCCGTAACATTCCGTAAGTCAAAAAGGGGATGATTATGTAATCCGCAAGGTTCCGTAACATTACGGAAAGAAAACAAGTATCGTTACGAAATTCGTAAGTTTCCGTAACTTTACGAAAAAAGAATCACCAAAAAACAGCAGAGGGGGGTGTACTTAGTAAAAATGGGGGTGCAAATAGCACCCAGGCCCACTTGGGCCCTCTGGAATATTCCTCCAGAAGGCGGTTGCTTCTGGAGGAAGCAACCCTGCTCGCCTGGGCGAGCTGAGCTCGCCTGGGCGAGCTGGGCGGCAACCACCTCCCCTATTTTGCTATAAATAGGGGAGGAAGGCAAGAAGGAAGGGGTTCAGCCCCTTAGGCACTTCTCTCTCTTTCGAATTTGCTTGGAAAAATTGTTTCCGTGAAGAAAATCTAAGCCGAAGCGCTTCCGAAACGTTTCCGTAACGTTTTCCGTGAGGAATCTCGCGAAGGTTTCAACCGTTCTTCGACGTTCTTCATTCGTTCTTCATCGTTCTTCGATCTTCAACGGGTAAGTACCTCGAACCAAGCTTTTCGATTCATTCTATGTACCCGTAGTGGTCCACATTGTGTTTCGTGCATTTTTATTCTCATTTTGTTTACTTTTTATACCCCCTGTTGACGTGCTTAAGCCATTTTACTTAAGTCATTTCTCGCTTAACTTAAAAATAAAATAAATTTCCACCGAACATTTGAATTGTATTATCCATTAACTTCGGTTAAAATAAATTCCGACCGTTCGGTCGTGCCGTAACCACGTTGGAAATCAAAAAGAGGTAGAAAATAATATAAAAATCAAAAAGACATCTTTTAGTAAAATAAAGCGGAAAATCAATCGGACGTTTTCTCTTTGGGATTTCTCATTCTTAATCGAATTGATTAATAACTAAAGTGAAACTAAAGGCTAAAATCAAATTCGCCTAGTCAAGCTCGTCCATAAAAAATAGGCTTTTGAAAGTTTGTCATTTCATTTCCTCACTAAGTAAAATGGATCATTTTTAAGGTCCAACGCCTTAAAATGATCACCTCTTAAAGTAAAAAAGAATCACTTGATAAAAAAGAACTACGTAGGTCTGATTTTCTCATCCCAAATTGAGGAATACGTAGGAGCAAAGGGAAACACCCTTGTCGACCACAAAAAAGGGAAAAATATAAAAAGGGTATAAAAGGATATAAGGACATAAAAAGGAACGTAAAAATCAAAGTCATGTTTGCACATTCGATTAAAGGCTGC
Organism: Glycine max; assembly: GCF_000004515.6. Lineage (NCBI taxonomy): Eukaryota > Viridiplantae > Streptophyta > Magnoliopsida > Fabales > Fabaceae > Glycine > Glycine max. Next base: position 32,336,336 of record NC_038243.2, on the reverse strand, counting down.
CGTCCCTTGGGACGGACGTGTGGGGTGCTAATACCTTCCCCGTGCGTAAATACAACTCCCGAACCTTTCACTTAAAAAGTTCGTAGATCGCGTCTTTTCCGGTTTTTCCGACGTTTTCCTCGAATAAACGTTGGTGGCGACTCCGCACGTATTCCTTTCGTGGAACACGCATCCCGCGAGTCACGCGTCGCCCTCCCGCCGAAGGGTAGGTTGCGACAGTTGGCGACTCCACTGGGGATTGTTTTTAGAGAGTTAGGCCATTTAATTTTGTGCAATGTTTTACCGTGACTTACCCCTTTGTTGGTTTCCTTTCATTATGTTCTTGTGTATATAAACTCTTTGTTGCTTTTAATGCGTTTTAAATGTATGCATGAAGTAAATATTTATTCATTTGATGCACACAAACACCAACACTATTTGCACACACTATGAGTGAAAAAGGGCCCTATACCCGGGTTCATGGGAGCATAAGGAGTGGAGGTGAATCTGTGATCATGCTAGGTCTCCGACTTGCTTGATTACAGTGAACCCTAATCTAGAGCTTTTCTCTTTGAAAACCTATTGTTGCTAGTAGTCCCTACTGCTACAATATGTTCTTCAAAGGGGATGATACCTCTAGAAACCATCAAGAGAGATATAACTACCTTGGGGATTATTGCTAAAAGCCTAGTTAGTTCTCTCCCTTATAGGTCCCTTAAATAGGGGCACGAAGCAAACACGCTGCTTGCCATTTTTCACACTGCCATGCATGAGTATCATATACCCTTTTGCTTATGTTCGGTAAATATTGTCATACTGTGCACATTCCCGCATTGTGTCTTTTGCATAGGCATTGCATATGGGTTCTGTCTTGATCCCTACTGTAAACAAACCAACGGAGGGTCCGTGTCGCCTTCTCAAAAACGTGCGTTGGGGCATTTCGCTACCCCTAGACGTCGTATCTAAGAAGGGGACAAATTCCCCGGACCCCCACATTCCTAGATTGCATCTGTGTCATATGCATTCCATCATGCATTCATCCATCCCACCCATGAGATATCGGAGTTTTGATTTGCACCAGCTTTTGTCTCACTTTAGTAAGCATGGGAACAAATCAAACCGGCAAGAGGTTCTACCAAGTCAAGGTCAAAAGCCTAGATACCACCAGCATCAAGGAATTAGGGCGGTTGATGGAACCCCTCCAAATGCAAGCCTTCCGCAAGACTTACGGAAAGATCTTAGAGTTGACCATAGCAGAGGTGTCCATAGAAGCCATTGCATCACTCACCCAATACTACGACCAGCCTTTGAGATGCTTCACATTCGGAGACTTCCAATTAGTACCAACCATTGAAGAATTTGAAGAAATTCTAGGATGTCCTCTCGGGGGAAGAAAACCATATCTTTCCTCCGGATGTCTCCCCTCTTTGAGCAGAATTGCAACTGTGGTCAAGGATTCAGCAAGAGGTTTGGACCGCATAAAGCAGACTCGGAACGGCATAGCGGGCCTACCACAGAAGTACCTAGAAGACAAGGCGAGGGGTATGGCCAATCAAGGAGACTGGGTCCCGTTTATGGATGTGCTAGCTTTGCTAATTTTTGGGGGCGTCCTCTTTCCAAACGTGGATGGTTTGGTAGACCTAGCAGCAATCGACGCTTTCCTTGCCTACCACCATAGCAAGGAAAGTCCGGTGGTAGCTGTCTTGGCAGATCTATTTGACACATTTGACCGAAGGTGCGAGAAGAGTAGCGCACGGATCATCTGTTGCTTACCCGCCCTCTGTGTTTGGTTGGTTTCACACTTGTTCCAACAAGACACAAGACATCCATGTCCGCTCCTGAGCCATCGCTCGTGTACTGAAAAGAGGAGAATGGATTGGGACCAGCTCTTGGCCGGGATAGGAGGTAGAACAATCAGTTGGTTCCCCCGATGGAAGGAAGGAAAAGAAGGAGTCCTTTTCTCATGTGGAAGATACCCAAACATTCCGCTGGTAGGAACGAGGGGTTGTATTAATTACAATCCCACGCTCGCTATAAGACAACTAGGGTACCCCATGAGGGGAGCACCGACGGAAGAAAGCATGTCTCCTTTCCTTGTGAGGGATCTCGGCGCACAAAATTCCAAGACTATACAAAAAATCCATAAGGCATGGGAAACCCCATTAAGGAAAGATCAAGAGCTTAGAGGCATTCGTAATGGTATCATGGGTGGGTACCACGAATGGCTGAAAGTTCGCATACGAGGTTTAGATTGGCTCGCCAAGTTAAAAGTCGTCAGCGAAGAGAATTTTGAAGCACCGGAAGAGGACGAAGAAGTCCAAGCTCTCAAAAGCGAGTTAGGAAAGGCAAAGCTCGCCAAGGAGAAGTTCAAGTTGGCTGCTACACACGTTCGGAAGGAGTGTGCCGGGTTACGGGAAGAGAATGCAATTACCACAAGAGCCCTTGAACAAGAGACCAAGAGGGCTCGCAAGGAAGAGTATGGCCGGAACAAATTTCGCGGAGCTCTATGGGGTAGCAATAATGAACTCAAGTTGCGAAGGGAAGAAAGGGACCAGTCGCGAGCACATAGCATGGTTCTGAAAGAGGAGTTGATTGCTTGTTCAAGGTCCAAAAGAAGCTTGTCTCAGCGTTTATGCGAGACAGAGACCAACATGTTAGCTATCATCGCCAAGTACCAAGAAGAGTTAGGTCTAGCCACGGCCCACGAGCATAGAATCGCGGATGAGTATGCCCAAGTATACGCGGAAAAAGAGGCTAGAGGAAGGGTGATCGACTCTTTACACCAAGAGGCAACCATGTGGATGGATCGGTTTGCTCTTACCTTGAACGGGAGTCAAGAACTTCCCCGATTGTTAGCCAAGGCCAAGGCGATGGCAGACACCTACTCCGCCCCCGAAGAGATTCATGGGCTTCTCGGCTATTGTCAGCATATGATAGACTTAATGGCCCACATAATTAGAAATCGTTAGGAAACTTGTATGGTCTCTCAGACCTTGACTAGATATGACTTCCTTTTTGAAATAAAATGAGTTGGTCCCATGTTTCTACTCCAAAAAGCTTGTGCAAATCAAATCACTCCTACATCTCATCTCTAGCATGCATTTTCTTTTTTTACCCACTCCTCACGTTTGGTTTTTTAGGGAAAAACACCATAACTAAACGCGCCGCAAGGGATCCCTATCGCACCAGATCCAAATCTAGAACGATGGGTGATCAAGAGGAGACGCAGGAACAGATGAAAGCCGACATGTCGGCTCTGAAAGAACAAATGGCCTCCATGATGGAGGCCATGTTAAGTATGAAGCAGCTCATGGAGAAGAACGCGGCCACTGCCGCCGCTGTCAGTTCGGCTGCCGAAGCAGACCCGACTCTCTTGGCAACTACGCACCATCCTCCCTCAAACATAGTAGGACGGGGAAGGGACACACTGGGGCACGATGGCAGCCCTCACCTGGGATGCAACCGAGCGGCTTACCCTTATGGATTGCCGCCCAACTATTCACCACCCATCTTGCAAGAAGATGCGGGCCACATTGCTTCTCCCGTCCATGAAAAAGAGCCTCCTCAGCAGCCCGACGAAGTCCATAAAGACCCTCAAGATTATGCTCGGAGGGATGTCGAGTTTTATCCCCCGATCCCCGAAGGGCCGGCACCAGGCACGTTGCCTCAACCCAACATCGCAGCATCGCCAATAGTTTTGTCTATGGAAGGGCCGCCCCCAGCAACTGAAGAAAGGAGGAAGCTCGATCTCCTTGAGGAAAGATTGAGGGCTGTGGAAGGATTTGGGGACTATCCGTTTGCAGACATGACGGATCTTTGCTTAGTACCCGATGTTGTTATTCCCCCGAAGTTCAAAGTGCCGGACTTCGACAAGTATAAAGGGACGACTTGTCCCAAAAACCATCTCAAAATGTACTGCCGTAAGATGGGCGCCCATTCTAAAGATGAAAAGCTATTGATACACTTCTTTCAGGAAAGCTTGGCCGGAGCTGCGGTAGTGTGGTACACTAATTTGGAAGCTTCCCGTATCCGTACTTGGAAGGATCTGATTACCGCCTTCCTAAGGCAGTATCAGTACAATTCTGATATGGCTCCTGACCGTACTCAACTGCAGAATATGTTCAAGAAAGAGGGTGAAACCTTTAAAGAATATGCGCAGCGATGGAGGGATTTGGCGGCACAAGTAGCTCCTCCCATGGTTGAGAGAGAGATGATCACCATGATGGTAGACACTCTGCCAGTGTTCTACTATGAGAAGCTAGTGGGTTACATGCCGTCCAGCTTTGCGGATCTGGTGTTTGCCGGGGAAAGAATCGAGGTTGGATTGAAGAGAGGAAAGTTTGATTACGTTTCCTCCACAAACGTGAATGCCAAAAGAATCGGGGCGACAGGGGCAAAAAGGAAAGAAGGAGATGCCCATGCCGTCTCTTCAACACCCGCGTGGGTCAAACCCCAGCAAACACCTCATGGTACCCATCAGTACGCGCAACATCACCCAAGCTTCTCGGCTCATGCGGGGAACGCCTCTAGTTCAACACCCGTGCAGCCTAAGGCACCCACCCAGAGGGAAGCTCCCCAAGTTCCAACTCCGAACACGACTCGACCGGCCGGTAATTCCAACACGACAAGGAACTTCCCTCGAGGCCATTGCCGGAATTCACCCCGCTCCCAATGACGTACGAAGATCTTCTACCATCCCTCATCGCCAATCATTTGGCCGTGGTAACTCCCGGAAGGGTCCTCGAACCCCCTTTCCCGAAGTGGTATGACCCTAATGCAACTTGCAAGTACCATGGGGGTGTCCCGGGGCATTCCGTCGAAAAATGCTTGGCCCTTAAATACAAGGTCCAACATTTAATGGATGCCGGATGGCTGACTTTCCAAGAGGATCGGCCCAATGTGAGGACCAACCCGCTCGCCAATCATGGAGGGGGAGCAGTTAATGCAGTTGAATCCGATAGGCCCCACAGGTCTAAACCTTTAAGAGATGTGGCAACCCCTAGGAGGTTTATCTTTGAGGCCCTACAAAAGGGAGGTGTAATTCCCCATAGTGGGTGTAAGGAGGATTCCTGTCTGCTACATTCCGGCGAGATGCATGACATGGAGACGTGTTTGGAAGTAGAGGAATTGTTACAGCGGATGATAGACCAAGGTCGACTAGAAGTCGGCATTGAAGGAAAAGAAGAGCAGCATATATGCATGCAATCTACGGAGGGGAGCGGTGTTGCGAAGCCCAAACCCTTGGTGATATACTTCACTAAAAGTGCAGCCTCGCAAAAGCCCGGGCACCCCTTAATGGCCAAACCTGTTCCTTTCCCATATCAAAATAGTCACGCGGTCCCGTGGAGATATACACCTCCGGGGAAGAAGGAAGAAGAAGTCACTGACGTCAGCTCGCTGTCAGCTAAAGTAACAAGTATCACGGGGCTGAGTGGTGTGACCCGTAGTGGTCGTATGTTCGCACCTCCGGACCTACCAGTCCAACCCGCCGACGTCAAAGGAAAAGGAAAAGTGGTGGAGGAACAAGATGGCGAAGCACCCCACGCTTCGAATAAAGATATCCCAGCAAAGGGGCCCCCAGAGAAAAAGGATGGTAGAAAGGAGGTGTCGCTAGAGGAAGCCAGCGAGTTCCTTCGCATAATTCAGCAGAGCGAATTCAAGGTTATCGAACAGCTCAACAAAACCCCGGCTAGGGTCTCGCTGCTGGAGTTACTTATGAGCTCCGAGCCTCATCGGGCTCTGCTAGTAAAAGTGCTGAACGAGGCTTACGTGGCCCAAGATATCTCGGTAGAAGGTTTCGGAGGGCTGGTCAGCAATATCACTGCCAACAACTATCTTGCCTTCGCCGAAGAAGAAATCCCCGCCGAGGGGAGAGGGCATAATAAGGCTTTACACGTGTCAGTTAAGTGTATGGACCATATCGTAGCCAAGGTACTCATCGATAATGGTTCCAGTTTAAACGTGATGCCTAAGAGCACTTTGGAGAAGTTACCATTCAATGTTTCCCACTTAAAACCAAGTTCAATGGTGGTTCGGGCCTTCGACGGCACTTGCCGAGAGGTTAGGGGAGAGATCGATCTCCCAGTACAAATAGGCCCTCACACCTGTCAAGTCACCTTCCAAATAATGGATATTAACCCCCCCTACAGCTGCCTGTTAGGGCGCCCGTGGATCCACTCAGTGGGAGTCGTGCCGTCTACGCTCCACCAAAAGCTGAAATTCGTAGTGGAGGGGCACTTGGTCATCGTGTCAGGCGAGGAAGATATCTTGGTAAGCTGCCCATCCTCCATGCCTTATGTGGAAGCCGCAGAAGAATCGTTAGAAACTGCTTTCCAGTCTTTTGAGGTGGTCAGCATTTCCTCCGTGGACTCCCTCTTTGGGCAACCTTGTCTGTCCGATGCAGCGGTAATGATGGCCCGAGTTATGTTGGGAACGGTTTTGAACCCGGGATGGGTTTAGGAAAAAACAACGGCGGCATAACTAGCCTGATAAATACTCAAGGAAATCGTGGGAAGTATGGTTTAGGCTATAAGCCCACTCAGGCAGACATGAAAAGAAGCATTGCGGGAAGGAAGAACAATGGTCAAAGTTCGCGTTGGAGACAAGAAGGTGAAGGAAGCCCGCCCTGCCACATAAGTAGAAGCTTTATAAGTGCGGGTTCGGGAGACAAAGGTCAAGCGTTCGCGATATGCGAAGATGATATTCCGAGTACTTTGGATTTGGTACGACCATGCTCTCCTGATTTCCAGCTGGGAAATTGGCGAGTGGAGGAACGCCCCGGCATTTACGCAACAAGCATAATGTAAACCTTTACGGTTTTAAAAGCTCTATAGTTGGGCCTAGGCTTTAGAGTTTTCATTTTGTTAAGGCTTTGTGTCTTTTGTTTTTGAATTATAATACAAGGATCTTTCTTCATCTGTTCCTGGTCTCTACCCATTCTCATTCATTTGCATGTTTACTTCTTTTTCTGAAACGGCAGATCCGATGACGAGTCCCCCGAAGGTACTAATACCTGGGACCCGTCTATCGACTTTGAGCAAGAAATGAATCAAACGGAAGATGAAGGAAATGAGGATGTGGGACTTCCCCCAGAACTAGAAAGAATGGTCGCCCATGAGGACCAAGAAATGGGGCCTCAGCAAGAAGAAACGGAGCTAGTAGACTTAGGAATTGGCAGTGGAAAGAGGGAAGTAAAGATAGGTACAGGTATTACCGCACCTATCCGTGAAGAATTAATAATCCTGCTAAAAGACTACCAAGACATCTTTGCTTGGTCATACCAAGATATGCCCGGTTTGAGTTCTGACATTGTGCAGCACCGATTACCTCTAAATCCCGGGTGTTCCCCGGTAAAACAGAAATTGAGGAGGATGAAGCCCGAAACATCCTTGAAGATAAAAGAAGAAGTGAAGAAGCAATTTGACGCTGGATTTCTGGCCGTTGCTCGGTATCCAGAATGGGTTGCCAACATCGTACCAGTTCCTAAAAAAGATGGGAAAGTACGAATGTGTGTAGATTATCGGGACCTGAATCGGGCCAGTCCCAAGGACAATTTTCCTTTACCACACATCGATATCCTCGTAGATAACACGGCCAATTTCGCTTTATTTTCCTTCATGGACGGTTTCTCTGGTTACAATCAGATAAAGATGGCGCCCGAGGATATGGAAAAGACTACTTTCGTCACCCTGTGGGGAACGTTCTGTTACAAGGTGATGTCCTTTGGACTCAAAAATGCCGGGGCAACTTATCAACGGGCCATGGTAGCTTTGTTCCATGATATGATGCATCAAGAGTCTACGTGGACGACATAATTGCTAAATCTAAATCCGAGGAAGAACACCTTGTCAACCTGCGGAAATTGTTCGAAAGGCTTAAGAAATATCAATTAAGGTTGAACCCCGCTACGTGTACCTTTGGGGTCAAATCAGGGAAATTGCTTGGTTTCGTTGTAAGCCAGAAAGGGATAGAGGTAGACCCCGAAAAAGTGAAGGCTATCCTTGAGATGCCAGAACCTCGTACAGAGAGGCAAGTCCGAGGGTTCCTGGGGCGCCTAAATTATATTGCCAGATTCATATCGCAGCTCACCGCCATTTGTGAGCCGTTGTTTAAACTCTTGCGCAAAAACCAAACTGATCGGTGGAATGAGGATTGCCAAGAGGCTTTTGGAAGGATCAAAAAGTGCTTAATGAGTCCTCCCGTGCTTATGCCACCAGTACCGGGAAGGCCTCTCATTTTGTACATGACAATCTTGGACGAATCAATGGGGTGTATGCTGGGGACACATGACGAATCCGGGAAGAAAGAGCGCGCTGTTTACTACCTAAGTAAGAAGTTCACGACCTGTGAGATGAATTACTCCTTGCTCGAAAGAACGTGTTGTGCTTTAGTATGGGCGTCCCATCGCTTAAGGCAGTACATGCTGAGCCATACTACCTGGTTGATATCCAAAATGGACCCGGTCAAGTACATCTTTGAAAAGCCAGCTCTCACAGGACGAATCGCCCGGTGGCAAGTCTTGCTATCTGAGTTTGATATAGTCTACGTCACCCAAAAGGCGATAAAAGGAAGCGCTTTGGCAGATTATTTGGCCCAACAGCCTCTTAACGACTACCAGCCCATGCATCCGGAATTCCCGGATGAGGACATCATGGCCTTGTTCGAGGAAAAGTTGGACGAAGATCGGGACAAATGGACTGTATGGTTTGACGGAGCGTCAAACATTCTAGGTCATGGCGTTGGGGCAGTGTTGATCTCTCCGGACAATCAATGTGTACCTTTCACAGCCAGGCTAGGATTCGACTGCACCAACAACATGGCCGAATATGAAGCATGTGCCCTAGCCGTCCAGGCAGCAATTGACTCCGATGTCAAACTACTCAAGGTGTACGGCGACTTAGCGTTGGTAATCCATCAGCTGAGAGGGGAATGGGAAACTAGAGATCCCAAGCTGATACCCTACAAAGCCTACATCAAGGAATTGGCTAAGACTTTCGACGAGATCTCCTTCCATCATGTTCCCCGCGAGGAAAATCAAATGGCAGATGCACTTGCTACGTTGGCATCTATGTTCCAGCTAACACCGCACGGGGACCTACCCTACATTGAATTTCAGTGTCGTGGCAAACCCGCACATTGTTGCCAAGTGGAAGAGGAACGGGACGGAAAGCCTTGGTATTACGACATCAAGCAATATGTCGTAAGCAAAGAATACCCGCCAGAGATTGCCGACAACGATAAAAGGACATTGAGGAGGTTGGCAGCCAGTTTCTTCATGAGCGGAGGCACACTGTATAAGAGAAATCACGACATGACGCTCCTGCGATGTGTGGATGCCAAGGACGCAAATCACATGATCGAGGAAGTCCATGAGGGCTCGTTTGGAACGCACGCCAACGGGCATGCTATAGCCAGGAAGATCTTAAGAGCAGGTTATTACTGGCTTACCATGGAAAGTGATTGTTGTGTCCATGTGAGGAAGTGCCACAAATGTCAAGCATTCGCGGATAATGTCAATGCCCCACCGCATCCTCTGAATGTCATGTCCGCCCCTTGGCCTTTCTCCATGTGGGGAATAGATGTCATCGGGGCCATTGAGCCCAAGGCCTCGAATGGTCATCGCTTCATCCTCGTAGCAATAGATTATTTCACCAAGTGGGTCGAGGCGGCTTCATATACCAACGTCACGAGGAATGTGGTGGTCAGGTTCATTAAGAAGGAAATCATCTTCCGATATGGTTTGCCAAGAAAGATTATCACGGACAACGGCACCAACCTGAATAACAAGATGATGGGGGAAATGTGCGAGGAGTTTAAAATCCAGCATCACAATTCCACACCCTACCGGCCAAAGATGAATGGAGCCGTGGAAGCAGCCAATAAGAATATCAAAAAGATTATCCAAAAGATGACCGTGTCATACAGGGATTGGCACGAGATGCTCCCATTCGCGTTACACGGTTACCGGACTTCAGTGCGAACGTCAACTGGGGCAACGCCGTTCTCATTGGTATATGGGATGGAGGCTGTGTTACCATTTGAGGTAGAAGTCCCGTCATTAAGGATCTTGGCAGAATCCGGATTAAAGGAATCAGAGTGGGCTCAAACACGCTACGATCAGCTCAACCTCATTGAGGGTAAGCGCTTAACGGCCATGAGTCATGGGCGCTTATACCAGCAAAGAATGAAGAGTGCATTCGACAAGAAAGTACGCTTACGCAAGTTCCATGAGGGAGACCTTGTGCTAAAGAAAATGTCCCATGCTGTCAAGGACCATCGAGGGAAATGGGCCCCGAACTACGAAGGGCCTTTTGTTGTGAAGAGGGTTTTTTCCGGAGGAGCCCTGGTGCTTACCAACATGGATGGCGAAGAGCTACCTTCACCCGTGAACTCTGATGTCGTCAAACAATATTATGCTTAGAAGCTGGGGCAATTAAGGATGTCGCTGCATGTTCTTTATCTTTATGCGTTTTCTGGATTTCCCCCAGGGATTTCCTGTCTGTTGTATCTCTCGTTACAATCTTTCAAAGAAATGAACGTGGATTCGAGGCTTTTAGTCCTCACGTTAGTTTCACACCTTGCGTTAATCTGTGATCACCTGAGCCCTTCCGCTCAGTTCATGGGATCCCCCAAGCGCTTAATTAGAATTGAACCTGAACCAACTTTCCCTAAATTTTCTGCGTTTGAAAACATTCATGCATACGCATACGCATACGCATGTATATTGTTGTGGTAAAACAGGGGCAGGATCACCTTGGGCTACCTTCTGGAGTAGAGACAAAACATGAACGGCAGAAACCAATCAAGGTAGGGTAATGACGCGGTCAAGATTGGCCATACCTGGTTGTTTATTACTTGCAGGTACTTAAGGACGAACGCAAGTGGGGATGGGGTCACGACCGACCGATCGTTGCCCCTTCTCTGTGCGAACAAGCAGAGAATGTCGCTGCAAGGCAGCCCCGTATCCTTTGTATTTTGCAGCTTTCTTTTACTATTTGTTTGTTTTAAAAAGTAAAAAAATAGGTAATCAACGCCTAATTCTAACCTAAGTAAGTTCAAGTTAGGCAAGATGCTAATCCATGAGAAGGGAGGGGACATGGTTAATGTTCCCCTCCAAAAAAAAAAAAAAAAAAAAAAAAATGTGCAGGTTAGCTCGCCTGGGCGAGCTGGGCTCGCCTGGGCGAGCCACCCCTGCACCAAATTATAAGAATGACGAAAGGGGGGGCGTTTTTGCATTCAAAAACTTCTTTTCCCCCTTTTCAAAAGCCATACCCACGGGATTGACGAGTTTGCAGCCCTAGGGTCATCCTTTTTCGCATTTTTTGATTCCGTTTTGCGCTTTTGTTCATCACCAACAAGTAAGTGTTCCATCCCTAAGCTTTCTAGCTTTTCATTGGTGTATTTTGATCTCCTTTTGGTGCTCTAAATTGTGGGAGTGTGCTCAAATATATAGGGCAATTTTGGTTTGTTTTCTTGCTTGATTAGGTTGAATTAGGGGTGTGTATGGGATGGCCCTAGGCCTATAATGCATTTTGGAACAATGGGACATGCCACATTGTCCCCGTTCTCTTGCTATTGACGCCTAAACGCGTGCCCACCAAGTGTTCGGTGAAATGCCTCAATGGCATTAGCGCGTGACTTTTGAAATGGCCCCGAGGAAGCTTGCCTCAAAGAGGTCCAGGAAGGACAAGGCAGCCGAAGGAACTAGTTCCGTTCCGGAGTATGACAGTCACCGCTTTAGGAGCGCTGTACACCAGCAGCGCTTCGAGGCCATCAAGGGATGGTCGTTTCTCCGGGAGCGACGCGTCCAGCTCAAGACGTTAAAGAAGCGCTACTAGGAGGCAACCTAGTACCTTTTAAATTTCTGCCTGCTATTTGATCACTTTTTATAGTAGGACGCACCTAGTTGCTCATGATCCTGGGAATTTAAATAAAACAAGCGCAAGCTCGGAAGGTAGTCATACCTTACAAAACATATATATGTATGTTTAGGTAGTGAAGATACCTTGGATATGCATGTATATAGCAAAATACCTCATGAATAAAAAAAAAAAAAAAAAAAAAGAGAGAAAAAAGAAAAATAAGTTGTCTAGCTAAAAAACCAACATGCTTTTGAAAAGAGATGACTTCCAACTTTTCTTTGAAGAAAAATTCGCTGATCATAGCTAGTTTTTGGAAAAAAAATGTGTGTACACCTGAAGGGTGAATGCTGTGAAATTTTCCCGGACGCCCGAAATGGACTTGGATGAATGCACAAATGGATAAAAGAACATATTTTGGAAACATTGGGTTGACTAAAATAGAGGAAATGAATCCTGAGCCCTAGCATCACATGACCATAAAAATTTGACACTTGAGTGTCCACATAGGTGCATGCATGGCCAGTTTTGCATAAAATTTCCAAATCATCATTTTTGCATTTGTGTCATGGAAATAGTGTGGGGCATCCCTTTTATCCTTGAACCAAACCAAACCCCGACATGTATCATGTCTAGCCATTCTACAAACCTTGAGCCAAAATCATGACTCACCATAAACCTTGACCTAGGGTGAGAATGTCAATCCTTACCCTCGGAAGCAAAAAAGAAAAGAAGGAAAATTTCCAATCAAAGAGAAAGCAAAAAAAGAAAAGAAAGGAAATTCCCAATCAAAGAGTGGGAGAAAGCAAAAACAAAAGAAAGAAAATTCCCAATCAAAGAATGGGAGAAAGTAAAAAAAAAAAAAAAGAAGAAGAAGGAGGAAAGAAAGCCCCTGATCGGGGATCTAAGGAAAAACAGAAGGAATATGCAGAGAGGTCTTTGGACCGGACAATATCTGAACAATACAGAATTGTCACCAAATGAACGAAAAAAGAAGGAAAGGGAACCACGACCTAAAATAGTCTTCTCCCTTTGATTACCAACCAAAATCCCGTGCGCTAGCGACTTTTTTTTTCTCGCCCCGCACTAAACAAAAATAGAAAAAGAAAAAAGCCAGAAAAATCAAAAGCCAAAAACACACAAAAGCCGAAAGAAGAAACCACCAAAAGAATCCATTCCCAAGGGAAGCCCTATTGATCCATGATCACGCATGTAATTTTTGATTTGATAGGAAATAATTTGCAAAGTCAAGTCATGACATATCTATGGTTCGGAATTAGGATGAAACACTTACCTGTGCGAGATTGATACACTTTGAGTGGATTTCTTCTATTTTTGTCGAACCCAGTGTTTCCTCTAAATGGTCATTTAGAAACGAAATGCTAACATCCAAAATCTCATTTATGGTTATGGGAGATTTCATCAGCAGACTCTCCTTCCCCGGTAGACGCGTTGTTTTTCACTCAAAAAAGCATATGCTGCTCTAAATCAGTTGGAATATTTGTCTCTTTGCTAAAGCATGTTTGCATTTTAGTGGAGAAAACACCGAGACTTTTTCAAGTCTCACAAGTTCTCCAGAACTACGTAGGTCTGAGTTCCTCATTGGAGGATACGTAGGAGCAAGAGCCTCGCTTTTGTCGACCATACCGCCTTTTGTTGCCATGACTCAAGAGCTGGTAGCTCGCGGAGACACCTTACGGTTATCCGCACCTCGTCATTCAGTGACCCCAAGTGTGATTGACGAGCAGAGACCAATATGGTCATCTGCGCCCTTTCCGGAGATGTCGTCATTTTCCGATGGAGACTTTTCAAGTCTCACAAATTACCCAGAACTACGTAGGTCTGAATTCCTCATTGGAGGATACGTAGGAGCAAGAGCCTTGCTTTTGTCGGCCGCCCCATAATCTTTGTCATACTGACCCTGAGGTCATGTGACATGCACCCTTGTATCATCCAGAGGCGGCGGGCCCGATGATACGCGGAGATACCTTACGGTTATCCGCACCCTTTTGTCATCCAGAGGCGGCGGGCCCGATGACAAGCAGAGACCAAGTTTGGTCATTCTGCACCCTTGTATCATCCAGAGGCGGCGGGCCCGATGATACGCGGAGATACCTTACGGTTATCCGCACCCTTTTTTCATCCAGAGGCGGCGGGCCCGATGACAAGCAGAGACCAAGTTTGGTCATTCTGCACCCTTGTATCATCCAGAGGCGGCGGGCCCGGTGATACGCGGAGATACCTTACGGTTATCCGCACCCTTTTGTCATCCAGAGGCGGCGGGCCCGATGACAAGCAGAGACCAAGTTTGGTCATTCTGCACCCTTGTATCATCCAGAGGCGGCGGGCCCGATGATACGCGGAGATACCTTACGGTTATCCGCACCCTTTTGTCATCCAGAGGCGGCGAGCCCGATGACAAGCAGAGACCAAGTTTGGTCATTCTGCACCCTTGTATCATCCAAAGGCGGCGGGCCCGATGATACGCGGAGATACCTTACGGTTATTCGCACCCTTTTGTCATCCAGAGGCGGCGAGCCCGATGACAAGCAGAGACAAAGTTTGGTCATTCTGCACCCTTGTATCATCCAGAGGCGGCGGGCCCGATGATACGCGGAAATACCCGAGTGGTTATCCGTATAAACATTCTTTTGCTATCTGTAAGACAGAACGCTTGATAGCATGCAGAGGCTGACATAGTCTTCTGCACCTTTTGTTCCTCCGGGAACAATAAGTCATTTACATGCGGAAATTTCATGGTCACCCGCGACTCTCGTCAACCGAGAGGAGCGAAATTAGTGTCATACACTGATTTTCGTCCGGGGACCTTTGCTTGATGACATGCGACCATTCTTTGGTCCTTGTGAGGTGCTTGGCATCCATCATTAGGCAATTTGTGAAATTCTAGGAGCGACAAGTCATGGTCACCCGCGACTCTCGTCAACCGAGAGGAGCGAAATTAGTGTCATACACTGATTTTCGTCCGGGGACCTTTGCTTGATGACATGCGACCATTCTTTGGTCCTTGTGAGGTGCTTGGCACCCATCATTAGGCAATTTGTGAAATTCTGGGAACAACAAGTCATTTGCATGTGGAGATTTTATGGTCACCCGCGACTCTCGTCAAATCGAGAGGAACGAAATTAGTGTCTTATCTTTACTTTCCTTTTATCTCCAATAAAAGACAAGTAAAGAGGGGCAACTGTCATACCCTAATTTCGTCCGGGGACCTTTGCTTGATGACATGCGACCATTCTTTGGTCCTTGTGAGGTGCTTGGCACCCATCATTAGGCAATTTATGAAATTCCAGGACATGCCGAAAAACCAAAAAAATATTGATGCACAATCCGTAAGTTTCCGTGACACACCGGAAATCAAATGGAGGCATCGTTGCATAATTAAGTGAGGTTCCGTAACATTCCGTAAGTCAAAAAGGGGATGATTATGTAATCCAAAAGGTTCCGTAACATTACGGAAAGAAAACAAGTATCGTTACGAAATTCGTAAGTTTCCGTAACTTTACGAAAAAAGAATCACCAAAAAACAGCAGAGGGGGGTGTACTTAGTAAAAATGGGGGTGCAAATAGCACCCAGGCCCACTTGGGCCCTCCGGAATATTCCTCCAGAAGGCGGTTGCTTCTGGAGGAAGCAACCCTGCTCGCCTGGGCGAGCTGAGCTCGCCTGGGCGAGCTGGGCGGCAACCACCTCCCCTATTTTGCTATAAATAGGGGAGGAAGGCAAGAAGGAAGGGGTTCAGCCCCTTAGGCACTCCTCTCTCTTTCGAATTTGCTTGGAAAAATTGTTTCCGTGAAGAAAATCTAAGCCGAAGCGCTTCCGAAACGTTTCCGTAACGTTTTCCGTGAGGAATCTCGCGAAGGTTTCAACCGTTCTTCGACGTTCTTCATTCGTTCTTCATCGTTCTTCGATCTTCAACGGGTAAGTACCTCGAACCAAGCTTTTCGATTCATTCTATGTACCCGTAGTGGTCCACATTGTGTTTCGTGCATTTTTATTCTCATTTTGTTTACTTTTTATACCCCCTGTTGACGTGCTTAAGCCATTTTACTTAAGTCATTTCTCGCTTAACTTAAAAATAAAATAAATTTCCACCGAACATTTGAATTGTATTATCCATTAACTTCGGTTAAAATAAATTCCGACCGTTCGGTCGTGCCGTAACCACGTTGGAAATAAAAAAGAGGTAGAAAATAATATAAAAATCAAAAAGACATCTTTTAGTAAAATAAAGCGGAAAATCAATCGGACGTTTTCTCTTTGGGATTTCTCATTCTTAATCGAATTGATTAATAACTAAAGTGAAACTAAAGGCTAAAATCAAATTCGCCTAGTCAAGCTCGTCCATAAAAAATAGGCTTTTGAAAGTTTGTCATTTCATTTCCTCACTAAGTAAAATGGATCATTTTTAAGGTCCAACGCCTTAAAATGATCACCTCTTAAAGTAAAAAAGAATCACTTGATAAAAAAGAACTACGTAGGTCTGATTTTCTCATCCCAAATTGAGGAATACGTAGGAGCAAAGGGAAACACCCTTGTCGACCACAAAAAAGGGAAAAATATAAAAAGGGTATAAAAGGATATAAGGACATAAAAAGGAACGTAAAAATCAAAGTCATGTTTGCACATTCGATTAAAGGCTGCCGTCCCTTGGGACGGACGTGTGGGGTGCTAATACCTTCCCCGTGCGTAAATACAACTCCCGAACCTTTCACTTAAAAAGTTCGTAGATCGCGTCTTTTCCGGTTTTTCCGACGTTTTCCTCGAATAAACGTTGGTGGCGACTCCGCGCGTATTCCTTTCGTGGAACACGCATCCCGCGAGTCACGCGTCGCCCTCCCGCCGAAGGGTAGGTTGCGACACCTGCCATCGAAGAGGAAATCAGACCTACGTAGTTCTTTTTTAAGGGTGATCATTTTACTTGGAAGGTGATCATTTTAAGGCGTTGGACCTTAAAAACGATCCATTTACTTGGTAAGAAAAAACTGAGATATTGAACTTTCAAATCCTTTTTAGTGATTTTTTTGTGGACGAGCTTGACTTTGAAGGTTGATTTTAGCCTTAGTTTCGCTTTAGTTATTGGTCAATTCAATTAAGAAAGAGAAATCCCAAAGAGAAACGTCCGATTGATTTTTTCGCTTTATTTTACTGAAAGATATTTTTTGATTATTATATTATTATTTTACCTCTTTTTTGATTTCCAGCGTGGTTACGGCACGACCGAACGGTCGGATTTCATTTTAACAGAAATTAACGGATATTACAAATCAAATGATCGGTGGAAATTTATTTTATTTTTTGATTAGGCGAGAAATGACTTAAATAAATGACTGAAGCACGTCAAAAGGGGGTACGAAAAGTAAATGAAACGAGAAATAAAAGTACAAAAAACAAATGGGGACCACCACGGGTACATAGAATGAATTGAAAAGCATGATTAGGGGTACTTACCAGTTGAAGACCGAAGAACAAAGAAGAACGAACGATGAATGTCGAAGAATGGTTGAAAATATTCGCGTAATTACCCACGGAAACATTACGGAGCGCCTCGGCTTGGATTTTCTTCACGGAAACAATTTTCCTCAGCAATTTCAAGTGAATACGATGTGCCAAGAAGGCTGAACCCCTTCCTTCTTCATTCCTCCCCCTATTTATAGCAAAATAGGGGAGGAGCTTGCCACCCAGCTTGCCCAGGCGAGCCAGGTTGCTTCCTCCAGAAGCAACCGCCTTCTGGAGGAAGAATCTGGAAGGCCCAAGTGGGCCTGGTTGCTATTTACACCCTTTTTTTACGAAATACACCCCCTTATACTTTTTTGTTGATTCTTTTTCCGTAACGTTACGAAACTTTACGAATTTCGTAACGACACTTATTTTCTTTCCGTAAGGTTACGGAACCTTACGGATCATGTATTTACTCTTTTTTAGCTTTCGAAAAAGTTACGGAAACTCACGGATTACGTAACAATACTTCCTTTTGGTTTCCGTCACATTACGGAATTTCACGGACTGCGTAACCACGCTTCCTTTTGATTTTCGGCGCGTCTCGGGACTTCACATATTGTGTAACAAAGGGTGCCAAGTATCTTGAAGCGGCCAATCAAAGGTTGCATGCCATCAAGCAATAGTCCCGGGACGAAATTAAGGTATGACACATACGCATGCATTTTACTCTGGCAATGTCTTCGTCGGTGCCATTTGAATTTCATGTCTGTGACATTGTGTTTGTTTGTTTTTTATTTGAGGGATGGGAAGGGAAAAGGCTTCATTGTTTAATGATGTGTTATTCTCACTTCTAACCCTAGGTTGCTGTAGCGTATTAATACCTTCACCATCCCCTATTGTCGACCCCTATTCTCTCACGGTGAACTTTGTATTATTTCCGATGAACCAGTATGAATTATTATTTCCCTTTTTTTTTTCTTTTTCTTTTCAATATTAAGCTTTATTGTGTTTGGCTATGTAAACTTGTTTTGCACAATTGAGTTTTGTTGGATTCTTTGATTTTGGATTTGAGATATGACTCAGCTTCGAGAATGTACATAAATAATTGGATTCGAGATATGACTCAGCTTCGAGAATGTGCATAAATAATTGGATTCAAGAATGTACATAAAATTTTTCGAGAATGTACATAAATAATTGGATTCGAGAATGTGGAAAATTTTGACTCCGAGAAAATTGTCTGTAAAAACGTGTTTTGGAAAACTTTGAATCGTGAAATAAATAGGGTCTAAATCATGAAAATATATATTTGAATGCATCCTAATTCCTAAACACATCTCCTATACACAAATATTCCATCAAAATTGAATTAATAATGACATATGACTATCAGCTTTGAAAGAATGAAAATGAAACAAAATAATGGGATTTCGAAAAGCTTCTTTTTCTTTTTGTTTGCCGTACTGATCACCCATCCTTCTATTTTACTCGCACCCTACCCACAACCATTCAAATCAATTTCACAGTGAACCTTAAGATGAAAAGACAAGCAAAATAGTATGGTAAGATCTCAATCAGCCCAACATTTTGTAAAGACAAGCAAAATCAGCCCAACATTTTGACTTGCCATACTTTTTTAGCCACCTATGTTTGAAAAATACATATAAAATTACTTTATTGTCTCACTAAGAGCTATTTAGATTTCCACGATCATAACCTGACTTCTTCAAATATTGACTAGCTAAGAATGCAGCCAAAATATTGCCCCTCAAAAAGGTAACCAATTTCGACTCAGCTTGCTGCATAGAGCCTACCATATAAGCTGTAGCAATGACATCAATGCTTTTCCAGTAGCAATGACATCAATGCTTCTAAATGTCGTAGAATCAACATTTTCCATATAAGCTATAGCAATGACGGTTATTGTGTCTGGCTATGTAAACTTGTTTTGCACAATTGAGTTTTGTTGGAGTCTTTGATTTTGGCTTTCCAATGTTGGTTTTGAGTTCCTTTTGTATTTAATTTTTCATTGAAGTTGGATTATTGGTCTTGTCTATTGATGAATTTGTCTCTTTCAATTTCAATCACTGATTTGGTTCAAGCCAGAATGGTGGTTCTTTTGATTCTTTATGTGGTCATGTGATAGGGAAGCGTGATAGCATAGCAAACAAAGGGGTTGTTACGAACAAGCTTAGAATGCCAGAAATACAGGAAGCACCAACATCAATGGTGCAGAGAGGAGAAGGGACCAAGAGAAGAGTAGTGAAGCCTGCATACCTGGTTGATTACGTGTAAGGGGCAAAATTGGAAGATCGAACTAGCGAAATCAGCCCAAAATCCCGCTTGTAGTGGTTGCTCCCTCATAGGCAGTCATGCATATCAAAACCGTTATTAGATTCCTTTTGGATAGAAATTATACAAATATGTTAAGGGGAATTCTTCTATATATAGCTATGTAAATAATCAAGCAGGATATGAGAAAAATAATATTCCCTTCTTACCTTGGTGTTTTTCCCCTTTCTTTTCTTCATTCTGGAGGCCGCTGCCCTCGAAGCCAGCTCTAGGTTCTTACCCTAACAATTGGTGCTCTCGTTTGTCCTCATGGCCTTCCGCAACCTCGACGAGGCCCTTGCTCGTCTTGACAATACCATGCACTCTATGACCCTCAACATGGACAAGCTTCTCAATCGCCTTGCTCCAGTGCATTCCTCCACCACGCCCAACCCCATACCAGTCCCTCGCCACTCCACCTCTGTTCCTGCACAAATCCAGTTCACCCCATCATCGTATGAGGACCCTGTCGGTGCCCTGTTCAAACTCACTCAGACGGATTCAGTGCTAACATACCTGAAGGAGTTTGAAGACTTGGCTAATAGAATTATCGGCTTGTCGGTCCCCTTCCTGTTGCCTTGGTTCATCTCAGGTTTGACGCCGGAGATCCGCCGTGCAGTCCAGGCCCATTAGCCTATGACTGTGGACCAGGCCGTCGGCCTCGCGAAGATCCAGGAGCAAAAGCTGTCGGACCTTTGTCTGCCTCCACCGTGGCCGTGACCCCCACCGCTGGTAGCTCCATCGCCAGATCCTTTGATTCCCCCTCATATCACACTCTTTCCCCCTTTGTTGCCTTCTCCGTCGTGACCGCCACAGGCTCTGACCGTCAGGCGTCTCACCCCGGAGGCAAGGGCGTGATTGCTATGGTACCATTGGTACGTTCTATATTATATAAATATATTTTTTGGCTGACAGAAAAAAAGTGAAAAATATCTCTTAACTATTTCATTACTTTGTTGACTATCTCTCTTGTAATCAAGTTCTTCTTTAATATATTCATTTTGCGTGGATTTTGAAAAAACTATTTCATTATTTTGGCTTTTAAAATTCCTATTTTAAAAATAAAGTTTAAAACTTGATAAATTTTAAATAAAAAAATTAATTATTGAATAAAATAAAAATATGTTTTAAAAATTTGTTGTGTTTTATTAGTTACACATGGAAAATGAAATGGGTGTCATAGTTTGGAATTAAAATCTTCTATTTCAATTCCCTGCCTCATTTTTTGTCCCCAATAATTACAAACTGCCACATCAATGAGTGAATCTATATCAACTTTCCATTACCTTGGAGAGAGGACTATTTTTTTATTCATATATATTAGTTTTTAGAATATTAATTTTATTAATAAAGAGAATTAGTTATGTGTTTTTTTTTTTGTCTTTAATCGTATAATCTGTTTTATACGTCTATGGAGGAGGAGGACTAATATTATAAAAAGTCAAGATGAACCCTATGGGAGATCATTTATATTGAAGATGTATTGTTGTTGATGAAATTCCAATGATGACTTTAATTCACGAGCAACAACCCCAAATGAGTTAGTTCTCCACATCTTCCTTGGTCAACCTTGCACGTAGCAAAATCAACAACAACGCTTTCATGTGCCACACTGTAACAATCGTACCAAGCAATGCACATAAAGGAAAGAACAGAGAATTTTATTATTGAAAAAGCAAGGATCCCAATGGAATCCTGCAATTACAAAAGAAACAACATGCAAAAATGGAAGATAGAAAAAGAAGAACAGAATTCCTAGGAAGAAGGGAAATGACATCACGCAAATTCCATCCTCAGCTAACTTGGAGTTGGTTATTTTGAGCCTTGTGCTATGATTGTTTCCCCAATGCAGTTACTTTTTTTCATTTAAGTCTCAAGGAAACTCCAATGGGGGTTTACTGGAAAGCGCATCAGATCATCAAGTATTTAAAATTAAAATGGATGAATCCGAGTATCGAACACAGGGAACTAATGTTAGCCTGAATTAAGTTCAGAATTGAAGTACTGTTGAGAGAACATGTACGAGTGATAATTTCAAACAGAATCAAAAGCATTTTTTAATGAAGCATTGAACACAGAAAACACAATCAATTAGATATTATGTATTTACATCAATTAGAAAACCCCAACTAGGGTGTTTAGCCAGTCATTACAAAGAAACCCTAACAATAAATGAGATTAAAAACAGAGAATGATAGTTTCTTACACAAGAAGGTGGATTCCTCCTCCTATTCTCAGCATTTCACACTCATTCTCTACTGAATAATCTCTCTCAAATGACAAAACCTAGGCTTCAATGCATAAGTTGTTCCTCTTTGCTGCTTCTAGGGCTCTTTTCCCGAAATAAGCACTGTGGTGTGTTGTGGAATTTTGTGCCCTAGGCATTCTAAAGTGTCAAAAAGTGTGATGCAATCCTACCCCCCAAGGGCATTCGATAGAAGACTCCAAGAAGATTGGGCCAAAAATGCAAGAGAAGGCCCTAGGGTTCGCATGAGCCTTAGGGTAGATTTTGGGCCCATGGACTAAGTATGAGCCCACTTATCTTTGTACATATTAGATTAAGGTTTCATTAATTTTGGGCCTTGTATTTAGGGCTCCATAATGTAGGTAGGGTACCCTAGAAATATAGGATTTTTCAGCCCTTGTATTTTAGGGCACCTAGACTAGTTTTTGTATTAGGGGTAGTTTTGTAATTTCACATGCACTAAGTGAATATTTGATGTGTGTTGTTGGAAATAAATTTAATTGAATTGGTAGAAGCCCAATCCAATTAAATTTTAGAGGAGGAGGTGAGTCATTTGCTTACTACACCCCATTGCCACATCATATAGTCACACTTTGTGCATGTCCTTCATTTTTTACATGCCTCATGACACCTAAGCACACTTAGTGGAGAATCTTGGAATTGATCTTGGATTAGTGGGCTGAACCATAACTAAAATTCACTAATCATAATTAGTGAAATTTTGGCTCCAAAGTTTGGCTCCACAAATTCAATTTCAAATTCAAGTAAAATTTGAATTGAAATTCAAATTTCCCTCCAATTTTGTGTGACACTTAGGCTACAAATAGAGGTCATGTGTGTGCATTTTTTTAGCCTTGATCATTTGAATATTAAACTTCAGATTTCAAAGCTCATTTAGACCACAAAATCTCGTGCTCTTCTCTTCCTCTCCCTTCATTCATCTCCTTCTTCCTCCAAGCTCTTATCCATGGCCTCTTACGGTGGTGAGCTTCTTCTAGACTCATCTTCTCCTTGAAGTGGCGTCTCCTCTCCCTCTTCCTTTCTCCATTCCGCTGCCATTCATCTTCCAAGAAGCAAAGGAATCCATCTTAGGGGCTGCACCATCTATGCCCAAAGATGATAAGGGGAAGACAATAGAAAAGCAACCCCCTAAGGCTAGTATGCAAGATAAAACTAGCTCTATAAAGTGCTTTAAATGTCTTGGAAGAGGACAGATTACTTCTCAATGCCCCACCACAAAAACCATGATTATGAAGGGCCAAGACATTTATAGTAGCCAAGATGAGGCTACTACTTCACCTTCCTCTAGTGAAAGTGAAGAAGCAAAAGGGGAAAAATCTAGTGAAGAAATCTACCCCCAAGAAGAAGGACAACCATTAGTGGTTAAAGACAAGTGTAAGGAGGTAAGTGTCTCCACCAAGAGTTTAGCTAAGAAGGAAACTCATTTTACAATAAAGACAAACATTAAAGAAAATTTCCCTCTTAGACAACCTCCACATTTTCTCTTTTGTAAAAAGACACTTGCAAGCATTGCCACACCTCTTGGGCTTGAGTTTATTCCTCAAGTAAAGAAGTTGTTGGATGAGGGTTTGGTTTGCAAGAGCTTAAATCCTTGTGCTTTGTTGGTGACCAAAATAGGTATTATTAGGCACCAAGTCCCTAAAATAGGTATTATTAGGCACCAAGTCCCTAAAATAGGTGGTATGATGAATGTTTTGAATGGTGCAACCCTCTTTTGTAAAATCACTCGTGCACCCAACATCTTCATGATTTGTGTACATAAGGACTCATTAGGTAGGTTTGTTCTTATTTTTTGTTTCAATGCAAACCTAGGTGCTCATGTGGGACACCTTAGGTTTGTCGTAATTTTTTTTAGGAATAATCAACATGAAAATAAAGAAAAAGGTATGTATTATTCCATTACTTTCCTTAACTTTTTAAATAGTGATCAAGGGCTTCCCATGGACCCTGAGAGAATAAAGGTCATTCCTGAGTGGCCTACTCCACCATGTATAAGGGAAATTTGGGGCTTCAATATCTTAAAAAACTTTTACAAAAGGTTTGTCCCATATTTTTCTATACTTGTAGCACCACTCATTGAGTTGGTGAGGAACTATATTCTCTCATGAGAAGATGGCTAGGAAAGGGGTTTTCAGTCCTTACCATACTCTAACATACCCAGCATCACTAATACATATGTTTTCATTCTTTTTACAGGTGTTGAGGAAAGAATCCATGAGTTTCAAGAACCTCTGGATTTGAGGTCAAATCATTTTCAAGGGGGAGGGAATGATGCAATCCTACCCCCCAAGGGCATAGGATAGAAGACTCCAAGAAGATTGGGCCAAAAATCCAAGAGAAGGCCCTTAGGGTTCTCATGAGCCTTAGGGTAGATTTCGGGCCCATGGGCTAAGTATGAGCCCACTTATCTTTGTACATATTAGATTAAGGTTTCATTAATTTTGGGCCTTGTATTTAGGGCTCCATAATGTAGGTACGGTACCCTAGAAATATAGAATTTTTCAGCCCTTGTATTTTAGGGCACCTAGGCTAGTTTTTGTATTAGGGGTAGTTTTGTAATTTCATATGCTCTAAGTGAATATTTGATGTGTGTGGTTGGAAATAAATTTAATTGAATTGGTAGAAGCCCAATCCAATTAAATTTTAGAGGGAGAGGTGAGCCATTTGCTTACTACACCATTGCCACATCATATAGTCACACTTTGTGCATGTCCTTCATTCTTTACATGCCTCATGACACCTAAGCACACTTAGTGGCGAATCTTGGAATTGATCTTGGATTAGTGGGCTGAACCATAACTAAAATTCACCAATCATAATTAGTGAAATTTTGGCTCCAAAGTTTGGCTCCACAAATTCAAGTAAAATTTGAATTGAAATTCAAATTTCCCTCCAATTTTGTGTGACACTTAGGCTATAAATAGAGGTCATGTGTGTGCATTTTTTAACTTTGATCATTTGAATATTAAACTTCAGATTTCAAAGCTCATTTAGAGCACAAAATTTCGTGCTCTTTTCTTCCTCTCCCTTCATTCATCTCCTTCTTCCTCCAAGCTCTTATCCATGGCCTCCTATGGTGGTGAGCTTCTTCTAGACTCATCTTTTCCTTGAAGTGGCGTCTCCTTCCTCTCTTCCTTTCTCCATTCCACTGCCATTCATCTTCCAAGAAGCAAAGGAATCCATTGATGAAGAAGATCCTAGGCCTACAAGCTCCAATGGAGCTTACATCAAAGTGTGTACCCTAATTCTGCACAAAACAGACTTTAAATAGGCTCTGAAATTACGACGTTGCACTTAGTGCCACCTTCGCGCTTTGCGGGGGTAAGTGGATTCGGGCTTAGCGCTAGTCACACGCTTAACCTGGCTAAAGGCACCTGCTACGCTTAGCATAGTGATCTCGCACTTAGCGCACGACTTTGATGCTAATGTTCTGCCAGATTCTCCTTTGCGCTAAGCGTGCTAAAGCTGCGCTTAGAAGTGGATAAGCGCTTAGCCCAACTACTAAGCTTAGCCCAACTGATACTTTTTGCAATTCAAAACTTAGCGTTTTTTTCACCTGAAAATGCACAGATTTCATCATTAAATCCAATGGAAATGTTCTAGAGACAACGTTAACCAAAAAACAATATTTATTTACAAAATTTACTCCAAAATAACCATAAATTGGGGAACTATACAAGCTTTGGAAAATGATTTCTATACAAAAGTTAGTCGTATAAAGCGACTAACAAAATCCCCCAAATTTATAGTTTTACTTGTCCTCAAGCAAAGAAAGAACAATTCACTTGTCCTTAAGTGATAAAGACAGTGGCCAATCAAAAGAAAATGGTGTTTGATTCATCAAGGACATCAAGCATATGAACTTAATACCATGGAATGCTTAAATCAATTACTTCTCACAAGCATGTAGTTTTTCAAAGATAAGAGCACAAGTATTAGAGTCACAGCTGAAATAAGCTAGTAAGCATGACGAAAATCAAGGAAGGATCATCAACCAAAACCTCACAGTCATTGTTTCACTCAAACTCAAGTGTTTAGGCTTATTCCTTCATAAACAACCAACACAAGTTCCAACCTTTGCATTTCATCTCCTATCATACAGTAATGAACACACAAAAATGAATCCGAAGGACTTTCTAGGCTTTTCTAGGATTCAAAAGCTTAGGTTCTAGGAGAGCATTCATCCATAGAATAACCTTCACTTTTTCATTCATTCCTTCCCTATACTTGCCCTTTTTCTTAGGCACTTAGCTTTCATAACTGAAATTATAGCATACACACTTATTAACTTTATTTATACTTACAGCTTTTTTTTAACACAGAACAGAAACAGTGTGTATATACTATTTTCTTTGACCATTTCAATCCTTACCCAGTGCCTCCCCCAAATTTGGAACAAATTTACCTTAATAATAACTCCCCCAAATTTGGGACAAATTTGCCTTGAACCATCTGCTGTGGATGATGCTCTCCTACAACCTAAAATAAGGTAGGAGAAGATACAACTAAATAGGCTCAAGGTTCAATCAATCAATTAATTCATTCTGCTCAAACTGGGTGCAAGGGATAATTCATTCAATCACAAGGTTAGCTTTTTGGCTAAGTAGCTATTCATAATCAAACATGGCCTTCATCATCCTCAAGTTCATGCTTCCAATCCATACTTCAGAGATTCACGCAAAAATCAACACTAAATGATAGTAGTTTCTCTCAAAATTTTAAAGATCACACTCTCACTGGGATACGGTTAATGCATTCCTTCACAATCAATCTGACAACCAACTAACATTTTCAGACATAATGCCAATGATATGCTCATTCTCTTCTAATGAAGGAAAACTTGATCAAAACAATCATCCAATCATCCCAATCTATTCAATTCATACATTTTCTCAATCAATCACTTTCAAACACTCATTCCATACCAAACAAATCACTGCATGCAATGTTCAATCAAGCTTTTTGTACAAGCAAACAAACAACTATGCTACTAAAATTAAAAGACTAAAACATAAAAGCTGAAATTTAAATGACATAAATCATAAAATAACTGAAATTAAACTAAAGTGTTCAGAATGCAAAAAATTTAAACGTTCTGCTCCTCCTGTGGCTGGTCTTCATTAAGATCCAGTGCTGAAGCTGCTAAAGAATCCTGAATAGTCTGCTCAGGCTCCACCACTGGTGTGGCATCATCAGGTGCCTGTGCAGGGGCTGGAGATGGCTTTGAAATAGCCTCCTCCTCCTGAGCCATATGTGTACTTGCATCAAAATCAAAAGGCCCAAGAGGAGTGAGCTCATCCTCATTGTCTGCTGATGCTGCTATTGGAGGTTCCTCAGCCATAGGCTCCTGGGCTGTGGAGGCCCCACCCCCTCCATAAGAAGAAGGTTGGTCTCCTGGCTAGGCTACCTAAGCATCAAACTCCTCCATGCTCATAATGGAGGGCAAGCCCAAGCCCTGAATTAATGGCAGGACTCAGGCTCTCCAAGGATCTCGAGTCAAACTGAACTCCCTTAGCCTTACACAAAGCTGTAATCAAGGTCGGGAATCCAAGTCCGCATGTATCATATTGTGCTATGAGGGAGATCTGATGGGATATGAGGTACCCCACATTCATGTCCATCTTCATAATGATGCCATAAATGAGTTTTGCTCTATCTAGGGTGACATCAAAAGTATGGGAGGTAGGAATCAGGTTAGAGAAGGAAAGAACACTCCATGTCTAAGCTAGGGTGGTCATGTTCTTCCTCAATATCTTCAACGGATAACCATTAACATTAAGCTCGAATCCCCTCCCTGGGATACAGAGTTTAGCAGCTAACTCCTGAGGATCAGGCCTCTGGAGTGCAAATCTAGAATAAGCACAGAGTGATTCCCCCTCTTCCAAAATAACAGGTGTCTTCAAGAAAGTGTTAAGAGTATCCTCATCAAACTTAATCAAATGACCTCTCACCCTCACCTGCTTAGGTGATTTGTCCTCGGGATCATAGAGGTTGGCATAGAATTCCTTCACAATGGCAACATCAATGTTGCTGTCAATGAAATAAGTCAACTCCTCATCCCAGTGGTGTCTTTTGAGTTCCTCCTTGAACTCATCAAATTCTGTATAGTAGACCACCACATTCCTCTCAGGCAAAAGCTTCCTAGGCACAATAACATCTGTGTATCTTTCCCAAGCCTCTTGGGAAGTGAATCTGGATCTGTCAAATCTGACTTGGGTAGGAGTAGAGGGTGCCTTTCTTTTCCTAGAAGCCATCTGCAAAATATAAGACAAAACACATAAGATTAACACATTTTTATTCTCAAGAAAACAAAAAAATTAAAATTGAAAATAGAGCTGGATGCTTAGTGCAGCATGCTGAGCTTAACACGCCTTATGAAATTAACTCAAGCGCTAAGAGCAGCAAGCTGGCGCTTAGCTCGAAGACACAATTTTTTTTTCTGTAGAATAGGCTTAGTGCACTGGTGCGCTTAGCCTAAGTCTACCATTTTAGAAACAGATGAGGACTAGAGCTTAGCGCAGCATACTGGCGCTTAGTTCAGCCTCAACAGAAAGACACTAAGGCTTAGCGCATAGGCACGCTTAGCCTTATTACAAAGGTAAAGAAACAGAAACTAAGTGGCGTTTAGCTCAGCGAGCTGGGCTTAGTGCCTGAACTATTCTGAGTATTTCAGTATACCATTGACGCTTAGCGCACAGGCGCGCTTAGCGTCTGTATCGTTATGGTTCAACAACTAAGATGAATGCACTTAGCGCGACATGGTCCGCTTAGCACGATCATCAGAAATCTGACAAATTTAATAGTTGTGATGAACAGGCTAAGCGTAGCAGGCCCGCTTAGCGCGTTCGTCGCGAATCCCAGAAAGATACACAGGGGTTTTCACCCCTTTTTAACCACATTGCCCCTAATGGGCTTCTAAACTACCTAAAGTCCTGAAATACCTAACCCTAAAACTAAGTAACCTAACCTACAGTAATACTAGTCACTAAAACTATAAATCAACTATCCTAAGGTTTGGAGCATGAAATACAAAGCAAAAGGAAATCAGGAGACTTACTTGAATGTGTAATGCAGCGTATGAGGAAGCAAAGGATGCAGAGGAGTAGTACGCACACAATAGAAACAAAAGAATGCTTAGGGATGAGAGGTTGCAGAGGTTTGGGTGCAAAGGTAGCAACCCAAGTGTCTCTGCCTCTACTTTTTAAAAACTAAAATTCGTATTGCGCGCTTAGTGTGCCAATGTGACGTTTGAGTTTAAAACACTAGCGCTTAGCCTAGCCTCGCGCTATGCCCAACTTGAAGTTGTAAACTCCAGTAAGCATTTGGGGCTTAGCATGGTAGCGATGCTTGGCGCTTTCTGCAACACCAAAAATCTTTTTGCAATATGCGCTTAGCTTGAGATGCGAGGCTTAGCGTACATCAAGCTGCAACTTATAGTGAGTGATTCAGGCTTAGCGCACTTCCAATGACTTTGAAACAAAATGATGTTGGTGCTTAGCGCATCCTTTCCCACTAAGCCTAGCTTGAAAGCTTAACTTACAAAATTAATCTGGGGTTTAGCACAGGATGGTACGCTAAGCGCAGCTATAATAAATTTTCACAGAGAGGAACTGGTGCTTAGTGCATCATCCACGCTAAGCCCGTTACTTAAGGTGCAACTTACAGTGAAGATGTTGGGCTTAGTGTAGCGATGTGCACTTAGCTGAACCATTCAGCCAATCAATCAGGGGTCTTTGCGCTTAGCGCGAGCAAGCTCGGCTTAGCGCGTGAAGAGATGGCGCTTAGCAGATTAGCAATCTGAAAATTTTTCTATAAGTCATTTTCTGCTTATCTCTTCACACATAATTTAAAAACCCTTGTTGTTCATCACTAAACAAGATGAAATCAATCACAATCACAAGCAAGATGTCCTAACTACATGCAAGAAATAAAAATGAAGATAGAGAAGGGAAAGAAAAGCTGAGTTGCCTCTCAGTAAGTGCTTCTTTAACGTCACTAGCTTGACGCATCATCCTGTTATCTAGGATCCAATAATGTTCCCACTTCAAGGACCCTCTTCTCAGGTCTTTTTTCCTTCATCACATGAACTTTATAACAGACATTCCATTCAGGTGGCTCTTTATCTTTATGAAGTAGATCAAAGCTGATTTTCTGATCTTCTATGCCCATTTGCAACATCTTCTTTCCTATATCTACTACACAGCTTGCAGTAGACATGAATGGGCGGCCAAGAATGAGAGGAATATCAGCATCCTCTTCTATATCTATCACCATAAAATCAGCTGGAAATATAAGGTGTTTCACCTTCACCAAAACATCTTCAATCAGTCCATATGGTCTTGTGATGGAGGGTCATGCGTGTAGGTATTATCTCTATCTCTCCAAGTCACTGGCACATGTAGAGAGGCATTAAGTTGATACTAGCTCCCAAGTCTATGAGAGCTTTTCCTACAGCAACCTCACCAATGGAACATGGTATCATGACAACTCCAGGATCTTTGTGCTTAGGCGGAAGAATGCGTTGAATCACAACACTTCAGTTGCCTTCCACCACAATTTTGTCACTATGGATGTACCGGTTCTTCTTTATCAGCATATCTTTTAAAAATTTGGCATAGAGTGGCATCTGTTGAAGTGCTTCTCCAAAGGGTAAAGTAATTTCCAGTTTCTTGAAGATATCAAGAAATCTGGCCAAATGTCTTTCTTTCTCATTCCGGGAAGGTACCTAAGGATAAGGTACTTCCTTGCCTTCATTTGGAGTAGTATCCTTCTTCTTTTTAGTATTTGCTTCACTCTTGCCTTTCCTCATCTCATCATCAACAACTTTCTCTTTTTGTTTTTCATTTTTCAACTTTTTTTCTTTTTCTTTTTCTTCTTCTTTTATTCTTTCCTTTTCTTTTTCTTTTATTGGTGTCTCTTCTTCCTTATCATCTTCAGTCTCCTCATTAATCTCTTCAAGTTCTACAAAATCAGAAACAGGTTCATGTGTTGGCTTAGGTGCTAGTTGTTGCTTATGTTCCTCCATCTTCTTTCCGGCTTCACTATCATCTCCTTGGATTGCCATTCTACTTCTAGTCATCACAACTTTACATTCCTCCTTGGGATTTTTCTCTGTATTAGCTATAAAACTGCTTGATGATCTATCCGCCAATTACTTTGCAAGTTGTCCCACTTGGATCTCAAGATTCTTTATGGTGGACTCTGTGCTCTTCTAATTGGACATAGAAACCTACATAAACTGAGCTAGAGTCTCTTCCAGCTTCGTTGTGCAATCATAGAGACTAGGCCTTTGTTGTTGTGGCCTTCTGGATGGTCCACCTTGATCTCTATTGAACTGATTTCTTGGGTGGCTCCTCCATTGTCCCTGTTGTTGATTATATTGCTGGCCATGTTGGAATCCAGAAAATCCTCCTGCATTAAAATTGTTTCTGGGCTGATTTCCCATGTAATTGACTTCGCAAGTGGGGTGTTCTTCAATAAGAATACATCATCCAGATTCATGAGCTCCACCATAGATGGTACATCCTACAACCTACAAAACAGAAGCATGTGAAGTATGTGCAGAATGAATTTGAGTTGGCAACTTACTTAGTGTTTCAGTCAAGGCTTCCAGTTGCTTAGACAACAATTTTTTTTGTACCAACAATGCATCTTGGGAGGTTAACTCCAATAAACTCTTTTTGGTAGAAATATGAGCTCTATCTCTCAAAATAGCAATGTCGCTTGTAGCCATATTTTCAATGAGATCCATGGCTTCTTTAGGGGTCTTTAGTTTGATTTTCCCACCTGTAGAAGCGTCTAATAGCTGTTTGGACTGCGGTCTTAACCCATCTATAAAGATATTGAGCTGTATCAGTTCTGAGAATCCATGAGTGGGAGTCTTTCTCAATAAACCACATAATCTTTCCAAGGCCTCACTCAAAGATTCATCAGGAAATTGGTGAAAAGAAGAGATGGCAGCTTTGCCTTCTGCAGTCTTAGACTTAGGGAAATATTTCTTCAAAAATTTCTCCTCAACCTCATCTCATGTATTAAGACCATTACCTTTGAATGAATGAAGCCACCTCTTGGCTTCTCCTGATAAAGAAAATGAAAACAAGCTCAGTCGAATTACATCTTAAGGCACTCCAGCCAACCTAATAGTATTGCAAATTTCTATGTAAGTGGCTAAGTGTGCATATGGGTCTTCATTTGGTAATCCATGAAACAAATTATTCTGAATCAACTGAATCAATGATGGTGGATAAGTAATGGTTTGTGCTTGAACTTCAGGTTCTGCAATGCTGGTGAAAAATTGTGGTATATTAGAACTTGAATAGTCTTCCAGAGTAACTCTTCTTGGCTCTTCAGCCATGATGTAGTCTTCACTAGGATCTAAATGAGAATGTTCTGCAATAGGAAAACTAGAAGATGCCTCAGAAGATAGAGGTTCTTCCTTTGGAATTGTTGCTGCCTCTAAATCCTACAAAAATTTTCTAATTCTCTCTTGATTACACCTTCTACAAGTGGCGTTAATCTCCAAATCAATGGGAATCAAATCACCTACAGAAGATCTTCTTTGAATACAAGAACAGTACAATAGTTATCCAGTTGAAAAGAACAATGAATGTACTAAAACTACTATGTTAGTCAAAAGAATAAAAAAAATTGAAAAAGTAAAATTAAAGCAATGCTGCAAACTTAACTAGACTCTACTAACAGTTTAGTTCCCTGGCAACGACGCCATAAATACTTTGTTTGTTTCCCCAATGCAGTTACTTTTTGTTCACTTAAGTCTCAAGGAAACTTTAATGGGGGTTTACCAGAAAGCACACCGGATCGTCAAGTATTTAAAATTAAAACGGATGAATCCGAGTATCGAACATAGGGAACTAATGTTAGCCTAAATTAAGTTCAGAATCGAAGCATTGTTGAAAGAACATGTATGATGATAATTTCAAATAGAATTTAAACTAAACTTTTATGCTAAAAACTATAAAATGCAAGGTAAATAAAATAACAACAGTAGGTAGAAATGTTGGGTCTTTCTAACAAACAAGCTAATGCATAGAAATATCTTTCTCTAATCAATCATGCTCTTGTGTTCTATGTTGTAGCCTAAATTACTAAACACTTTATCCCTCATCAGGCCGAATTAATCCAAGCTTCGTTCGCAGATCCCTCATGTTGGACTAGGCCTGATTTAGACAACCTTATTAGGTTTAGACTAACTTAAACTGAGTTTCGTCCACAGATCCCTCATGAAAGACTAGACTCAACTCAAGTAGCTTACGTAAGTTTAGCCTAAGCTTCATCCGCAGATCCCTCATGTAAGAATAAGTTTCGGTCCTACTTTAATCAAGTTCTAAGGCAATAGTATATTTCCCAATGCTAAAGTCACCTAACTGTGCACACAAATGGGTGATAAGACCAAAAGCATACAAACATAAAGCATTGAATGAAGCATTGAACACAAAAAACACAATCAATTAGATATTATGTATTTACATCAGTTGTTCATTAGAAATCCCCAACTAGGGTTTTTAGCCAACCATTACAAAGAAAGCCTAACAATAAATGAGATTAAAAACAGAAAATGATAGTTTCTTACACTAGAAGGGGGATTCCTCCTCCTCTTCTCAGCATCTCACACTCACTCTCTACTCAATAATCTATCTCAAATGACAAAACCTAGGCTTCAATGCATAAGTTGTTCCTCTTTGTTGCTTCTAGGGCTCTTTTCCCGAAATAGGCACTGTGGTGTGCTGTGGAATTCTGTGCCCTGGACATTCTAAAGTGTCAAAAAGTGTATACCCTAATTTTGCACAAAACAGGCTTTAAATAGGTTATGAAATCGCGATGTTATGCTTAACGCCACCCTCGCACTTAGTGCGAGTAAGTGGATTCGGGCTTAGCGCTAGTCTCATGCTTAGCCTGGCTGAAGGCACCTACTGCGCTTAGCACACTGATCTCGTGCTTAGCGTGTGGCTTTGATGCTAATGCTCTACCAGATTCTCCTTTGCGCTAAGCATGCTGAACCTGCGCTTAGCAGTGGATAAACGCTTAGCCCAGCTGTTACTTTTTGCAATTCAAAACTCAGCGTCTTTTTCACCTGAAAATGCACAGGTTTCGGCATTAAATCTAATGGAAATGTTCTAGAGATAGCTGTCGCAACCTACCCTTTGGCGGGAGGGCGACGCAGGGCTTGCGGGTGCGTCTTCCATGGGAGGAAAATGCACGGAGTCGCCACCAACGTTTATTCGAGGAAAACGTCGGAAAAACCGGAAAAGGTGTGGTCTACGAACTTTAAGTGTGAAAGGTTCGGGAGTTGTATTTACGCACGGGGAAGGTATTAGCACCCCACGCGTCCGTCACAAGGGACGGTAGCCTTTAATCAAGTGTGCAAACATGACTTTGATTTGTGTTATTTTCTCTTTTACGCTTTTTATGCCTTTTATATTTTTTATCTTTTTGTGTTCAACAAGGGTGTTTCCCTTGCTCCTACGTATTCCTCAATTGTGATAAGGAAATCAGACCTATGTAGTTCTTTGAGAACTAAACGTTGGTTAAGTTGTTTTTATCTTTTTTGCAAGATAAATTTTGACCGAACAAAAGGTCATTTAAGGTGTTGGACCATTAAACGATCTTTTGATTTTGAAAGGAGAAGAACGTTAAGGCGTTGGATCATTAATGATCTCTTGGTTTTTTGAAAGAGGTGACAAAGTTATGTGTTGATTTTAGGCTTTCAAAAGTCCACGTTTAACCAATAAAAGCAAAGAGGACCATTTCAAGGCGTTGGACCTTAAAATGGTTTTTAGGTGATTTTTAATGACAAAGCTTGATTTGTGAGTTGATTTTAGCCTTAGTTTCACTTTGGTTATTAGTCAATTCAATTAAGAAAAATCCCAAAGAAAAATGTCCGATTGATTTTTTTTTATTATTTTATTTAAAGATATTTTTTATTATTATATTATTATTTTTCCTCTTTTTGGTTTTAAACGTGGTTACGGCGTGAAAGATCAGTCGGATTTTATTCTAACGGAGATTAAAAGATATTACAACTCAAATGATCGGTGGAAATTTATATTATTTTTGACTAGGCGAGAAAACGACTTAAATAAATGGTTAAAGCACGTCAAAAGGGGGTATGGAAAGCAAACGAAATAAAAATAAAAGCACGTGAAACAAGTGAGGACCACTAAGGGCGCATAGAATGAATTGAAAGGTTCAATTTCAGGAACTTATCGGTTGAAGACCGAAGAACGACAAAGGACGAACGAAAAACGATGAAGAACGGTGGAAAACCTTCACGAAATCGCCCACGGAAACGTCTCGGAAGCGTTATGGAAGCGCGTCGGCTTGGATTTTCTTCACGGAAACAATTTTTCTCACTAATTTGAAGTGAATCCTAAATACCAGGAGGGTTGAACGAATTTGCTCTGCCCTCTTTCCCCTATTTATAGAGGAAAAGAGGGAGGTGGTTGCCGCCCAGCTCGCCCAGGCGAGCTGGGTTGCTTCCACCAGAAGGCATCGCCTTCTGTTGGAACACCCTAGAAGGTGCAAGTGGGCCTGGTTGCTATTTGCACACCCCTTTTGACTTAATACACCCCCCTTTTGCCTTTTTTGCTGATTCTTTTTTCGTAACGTTACGAAACTTCACGGATTACGTAACAATACTTGTTTTCTTTCTGTAATGTCGTGAAACTTTACGAATTACGCAACCATCCCCTCTTTGACTTCTGGAATGTTACGGAACTTTACGGATTACGCAACAATGCTCCCTTTCGACTCCCGACATATCGCGGAACTTCACGGATTGCCTAATGATGGGTGTTAAGTACCTCGAAGCGGTCAAGCGAAGGTTGCATCCCATCAAACAAATGGTCCCCGGATGAAATTAGGGTATGATAGTTGCCCCTCTTTACTTGTCTTTTATTGGAGATAAAAGCGAAGTAAAGATAAGACACTAATTTCATTCGAGCAGAACATCATTCGGCCGATCAATATCCCTTCCAGCGGAACCTTCGCCATTGCACTCGATCGTCCCTGCCCAGCAGAGAAGAATCTCGCGTGTCGTTGGGCTTGAATGTTTCCGGATGACGAGAGTAAAAACCTGCAAAAATTTTGAGAATGATCAGCACTGAACGACCAACATCATTCTGATACCGTCAAATTCGTTCCCCTCGGTTGACGAAAGGCGCAGATGACCATAAGGTATCTCCGCCTGCCACCCGACTCACTGTCCCTGGATGGCAAAAGGTGCAGAAGACGATGTCAATCTCTTCACGTCAACGGGCTCGTTTGCCCCTGGTTGACGAAAGGTGCGGGTAACCATAAGGTAACCCCGCGTGTCACCTGACTTCACGGCTCAGGACGACAAAAGAGTGCAGGAGACGATGCTAGTCTTTGTGCATCAACGGGCTCGTTTGCCCCTGGTTAACGACATGTGCGGGTAACTATAAGGTAACCCCGCATGTCACCTGACTTCACGGGTCAGGACGACAAAAGGTGCAGGAGACGATGTTAGTCTCTGCATGCTATCGTGCTTTGAGTCTTACAGATAGTAAAAGAATGTTTATACGGATAACCACTTGGGAATTTTTGCCTGCCCCCCTAACTTCACAAGTTAGTACTGACATAGGTTGTCTACGCGGAAGATGACGTAAATCTTTGTGTGTCAACGGGCTTGTTGGCCGCGATTGACAAAGGGTGCAGAAGACGATGTTAGTCTCTGCATGCTATCATGCGTTGAGTCTTACAGATAGCAAAAGAATGTTTATACGGATAACCACTTGGGTATTTTCGCCTGCCCCCTAACTTCACGAGTTATTACTGACAGAGGTTGTCTATGCGGAAGACGACGTAAATCTCCGCGTATCAACGGGCTTGTTGGTCGCAATTGACAAAGGGTGCAGAAGACGACGTTAGTCTCTGCATGCTATCATGCGTTGAGTCTTACAGATAGCGAAAGAATGTTTATACGGATAACCACTAGGGTATTTCCGCCTGCCCCCTAACATCACGAGTTAGTACTAACAAAGGTTGTCTGTGCGGAAGACGACGTAAATCTCCACGTGTCAACGGGCTTGTTGGCCGCGATTGACAAAGGGTGTAAAAGACGACGTTAGTCTCTGCATGCTATCATGCGTTGAGTCTTACAGATAGCAAAAGAATGTTTATACGGATAACCACTTCGGTATTTCCGCCTGCCCCCTAACTTCACGAGTTAGTAGTGGCAGAGATTGTCTGCGCAGAAGACGACGTAAATCTCCGCGTGTCAACGGGCTTGTTGGCCGCGATTGACAAAGGGTGCAAAAGATGATGTTAGTCTCTGCATGCTATCATGCGTTGAGTCTTACAGATAGCAAAAGAAAGTTTACGGGTTACTGTCGGGTGTCTCCGCATGCCACCGGACTCTTGGGTCATAGTAACAAAGGTGGGGTGGTCGACAAAAGCAGGGCTTTTGTTCCTACGTATCCTCAATTTGTGATGAGGAACTCAGACCTACGTAGTTCTTGATAACTGTGAGACTAAATTAGTCTCGGTGTTTTTTCACTAAAATGTGAACATGCTTTAGTAAAGAAACAAAACCTCCAACTGATCAGAGCAACATATGTATTTTTTTATGAAAAACAATGCATCTATCGGGGAAGGAGAGTATGCTGATGAAATTTTTTCATAACCATAAATGAGATTTTGGATCTTAGCATTTCGTTTCTATACGACCATTTAGAGGAAACACTGGGTCCAACAAAAATAGAAGAAAATCACTTAAAGTGTATCAATCTCACACGAGTAAGTGTTTCATCCTAATTCCAAACCATATATATGTCATGACTTGGTTTTGCAAATCATTTCCTATCAAATCAAAGATTACATGCGTGATCATGGATCAATAGGACTCTTTCTTGGGAATGATTTGTTTTTTGTGGGAAAT
Organism: Glycine max; assembly: GCF_000004515.6. Taxonomy (NCBI): domain Eukaryota; kingdom Viridiplantae; phylum Streptophyta; class Magnoliopsida; order Fabales; family Fabaceae; genus Glycine; species Glycine max. The sequence continues at coordinate 32,298,528 of NC_038243.2, read as the reverse complement.
TTGGCTTTGAGTGTTCTTGGCCTTTTCCTTTTCTGTTTTTGTTTAGTGTGAGGTGAACAAGTCACCGACGTATAGGATTTTGGTTGGCAATCAAAGGGAGAGGACCACTTCAGGTCGTGGTTTCCCTTCTTTTCTTGTTTACTTGGTGACAATTTTGTGTTGTTCAGATATTGTCTGGTCCAAAGACCTTTCTGCATATTTCTTCTGTTTTCTTCCGATCCTTGATCGGGAATTTTCTTTCTTTTTTGCTTTCTCTCAATCTTTGATTGGGAATTTTCACTTTTTGTTTTCTTCCAATTCTTTAGATCAGGAATTTTCTCCTTTTCTCTTTTTTTTTTGTTTTCTTTTGAGGGCAAGGCTTATGGTGAATTGGGACTTTGGCTCAAGGCTTGTAGAACGAATGGACATGATATATGTCAGGGTGTTGGTCTGGCCAGTGGTTCAGGGATAAAGGGGATGCCCCACATTATTTCCTTGAAACACATGCAATAATGATGATTAGGAAATTTTATGCAAAACTAGTCACACGTGCACCCATGTGGACACTCAAGCATCAAGTTTTTATGGTCATGTGACACTAGGGCTAAGTATTCATTTTTCCTATTTAAGTCAACCCAGCGTTTCCAAAACATGTTCTTTTACCAATTCATGCATTCACCCGAGTCCATTTCGGGGTGTTCGGGAAAATTTTGACAGCATTCACCCTTCAGGTGTATACACATTTTTTTTCAAAAACTTGTTATGATCAATGAATTTTTTTCAAAGAAAAGCTGGAAGTTATCTCTTTTCAAAAGCATGTTGGCTTTTCAGCTAGACAATTTATTTTTCTATTCTTGTTTGTTTTTGTTTTTGTTTTTTTGGTTTTTTGTGAGGTATTTTTGCTACATACATGCATATCTAAGGTATTTTCACTACCTAAACACACATACATATATTTTGTGAAGTATGACTACCTTCTGAGCTTGTGCTTGTTTTATTTAAATTCCTAGGATCATGAGCAACTAAGTGTGTTCTACTATGACTTGAGAAACAAAAGGTGATCAAATAACAAGCAGAAATTTAAGAGGTACTAGGTTGCCTCCTAGTAACGCTTCTTTAACGTCTTGAGCTGGACGCTTGATGACTTGTCGATCACGGACCTAGTACTTTGCTTACCTTTGGCTTTGGACTTGGTCGCCTATTGGTCGGCCATGTGTCGTAGGCAACGCTCTAACCTTTTTGTGGATGAGCTGAGGTGAACTCTAGAGGTGGTGGCGTTACGCCTGTTGCCCACTACTATGGTGCCTCGTCCTGCGCCTGCCTGGGGGCGCAGTACTTCTCGATGAAAGTCCGGTTAATAAGGGCCTGATGACCTTGTTAGGGGCGATGGGCACTCCATAGAACTGACAGAGGCCCGTAATCAGAGCTGGAAACCACAAGACCTTGTTGAACTTCTTCGGGTCCACTGGGTGTCTTGCGGGCGCGATCCCTGCAAACAATAAATGACATCAGAAATTAGTTGAGCGATGTGCATACTTACCTATGTCACGATGGCATGACCTTGCTGGGGGAAACGAGCACCCTGTAGGACTGACAAAGGCCCGTAACCAGAGTTGGAAACCCCAGGGCCCTGTTGGACTCCTCCGGGTCCACTTGGTGTCTTGTGGGCGCGATCCCTACAAATAGTAGATGGCATCAGAAATCAGTTGAACCATATGCATACTTACCTATGTCAGGATGGCACAGACCAACTAATACTTCCCCAGGGGGAGATCGGCATTGCGGTCGTTGGGCAGAATGTTGCAAAGTAGCAACGTCATCCATATCTATGTAAGAGTGGTCATGTTGGTGCGCATGATCTGAACTCATCTCTTTGCAACAGCACGGGTGATAGCCTCCCTCTCTGGTTGTGCTCGCACAGTTGGTCACCCTTCGATATCAGGGGGTGGCCCATGAACTGATAAAAGGAAACTACTGGCCCCTTAACCGGGAGCGCAAGTCTCGGTTAAGCATTAAGGGCAGAGGACCTTAAATTCTCTTAAGGTGTGAATATGGAGCCTACTGAAAGTGAGGACGCGTAGTGAGGGCGTGCAGCCCCCTGATGGCGAGGACGTGTAGTGAGGGCGCACAACCCTCTTATGGCGAGGACGTGTAGTCCTCTGAAGGCGAGGGCAAGCATCCCTTTGAAGACGAGGACGTCCAGTCCTTTGAAGGCGAGGGCAAGCAGCCCTTTGAAGATGAGGACATCCAGTCCTTTGAAGGCGAGGGCGTGTAGCCCTCTGAAGGCGAGCGCGTGCAGCCCTTTGAAGGTGAGGATGTGTAGTCCTCTAAAGATAAGGACGTGCAGTCCTCTGAAGGTGAGGACGTGTAGTCCTCTAAAGCTGAAGGCGTGTAGTCCTCTGAAGGTGAGGGCCTAAAGCCCTCTGAAGGTGAGGACGCGTAGTCCTCTGAAGGTGAGGGCCTGTAGCCCTCTGAAGGTAAGGACGCGTAGTCCTTTGAAGGTGAGGACATGCAGTCCTCTGAAGATGAGGACGTGCAATCCTCTGAAGGCGAGGACGTGTAGTCCCCCGAAGGGGAGGAGGTGTAGTCCTCTGAAGGCGAGGACGTATAGTCCTTTGAAGGCGAGAACGTGCAGCCCTTTAAAGATGACGACGTACAGTCCTTTGAAGGCGAGGGTGTGTAGCCCTCTGAAGGTGAGGACGCGTAGTCCTCTAAAGGTGAGGCTGTGTAGCCCTCTGAAGGTGAGGACGTGTAGTCCTCTAAAGGTGAAGACGTGCAGTCCTCTAAAGGTGAGGACGCGCAGTCCTCTGAAGGCGAGGACGTGTAGTCCTCCGAAGGAGAGGGCGTGTAGCCGTCTGAAGGTGAGGACACGTAGTCCTCAAAAGGTGAGGGGGTGTAGCCCTCTGAAGGCGAGGACGTGTAGTCCTCTGAAGCTGAGGACGTGTAGTCCTCTGAAGGCGAGGACATGTAGCCCCATGATGGCGAGGACGTGTAGTCCTCTAATGGTGAGGACGTGTAGTCCTCTAAAGGTGAAGGCGTGTAGCCCTCTGATGGTGAGGACGTATAGTCCTCCAATGGCGAGGGCGTGCAGCCCTCAGATGGAGAGGATGGCAGCCCTCTGAAGGTAAGGACGTGTAGTCCTCTGAAGGCAAGGACGTGTAGCCCTCTGATGGCGAGGATGTAACACCCTGATATATATATCTATATATTATTAGTAATTATGTTTGATGTTTGATTATTTGTTGCGTTATTTTCATCCGTAATTATTTTTAAGGAAGTTAATTTAGTTAATAGAGGGGTGGATAGATAAGGATGTAGCTTCTCAAAGAAGCCTCTTGAGAAAGCTTCTCAAAGAAGCCACGAGGAAGCTTCTAGAGGAAACCTCTTAATGAAGCTTCTAGAGAAAGCTACATGTAGCTGCCTCTGTAAAAACGCTGCCCAACATTCATTAACCGTTGGATCTTCTCGAAATTTGGTCTGCAACTTCACAAAACACTTTTCCATGATCTGACCGTTGGGATCTTTGAGAAGATGTCTGGAGTGTGCCAGAAGCCTCTTAATGAAGCTTCTGGAGGAAGCCTCTTAATGAAGCTTCTAGAGAAAACTACATGAAGCTGCCTCGGTAGAAACGCTGCCCAGCCTTCGTTAACCGTTGGAGCTTCTCTAAATTTGGTTTGCAACTTCACAAGAAACTTTAACATGATTTAACCATTGGGATCTTTGAGAAAATATCTAGAGTGTGCTAGAAGCTTCTGTTCCCGAGAGCATATCTTATTTAAGCATTTCAGCCTTTGCTTTCGTGTAGCTTAGGAAAAACGTCATTTCTTCTTCTTTCTTTCTTCCAAAGCCATTTCTAAAGTTCCAAGAACTTTCTCCATCACCCACATCCACCATTAGCCACCACAAACCATCATTGTTCTCCATTGAAAACCCACACTGAGAGGAACCCTTCAACCGAAGCGGAATCTTCCAACTTGGCTTGCGGTTCCGGTAGAGAACAAAAACCCTAATCTGACCTTTCATTTTCTTTCGAGGTAACCATGGTTCTATGCTTGCTTCTTGTTAGTTTCATCTTGTCTTTGCATCTTTTCTGACTTTGGAACCGCCATTGCATGTCTTATGCTTCTGTCATACCCTAATTTCGTCCGGGGACCTTTGCTCGATGACGTGCGACCGTTCTTTGGTCCTCGTGAGGTGCTTGGCACCCATCATTAGGCAATTTGTGAAATTCCAGGACATGCCGAAAAACCAAAAAAATATTGATGCACAATCCGTAAGTTTCCGTGACACACCGGAAATCAAATGGAAGCATCGTTGCATAATTAAGTGAGGTTCCGTAACATTCCGTAAGTCAAAAAGGGGATGATTATGTAATCCGCAAGGTTCCGTAACATTACGGAAAGAAAACAAGTATCGTTACGAAATTCGTAAGTTTCCGTAACTTTACGGAAAAAGAATCACCAAAAAACAGCAGAGGGGGGGTGTACTTAGTAAAAATGGGGGTGCAAATAGCACCCAGGCCCACTTGGGCCCTCCGGAACATTCCTCCAGAAGGCGGTTGCTTCTGGAGGAAGCAACCCTGCTCGCCTGGGCGAGCTGAGCTCGCCTGGGCGAGCTGGGCGGCAACCACCTCCCCTATTTTGCTATAAATAGGGGAGGAAGGCAAGAAGGAAGGGTTCAGCCCCTTTGCACTTCTCTCTCTTTCGATT
>NC_038243.2:32275080-32293740 GCF_000004515.6 Glycine max | reverse complement strand
GTCGGACACGGGTGGTTCTAAAGTCAACGCTAGCTCCTCCATAACTGGCTAGTGGATTGGTCTTAATGTTGGGGCCCTCTTCTTGAAATGAGAGCCAGCCGGCATTTATTAGGTGTTGCACCTTATACTTGAATGGCAGGCAAGAATCAATGTTGTGTCCAGGGGCTCCACTATGGTATGCGCACGTGGCATTTGAGTTGTACCACTTGGGGTATGGTGACTGGAAGACCTTCCCGGGTATGGCCACCACCAAATGGTTTTCCAATAATGAGAGCCATAACTCGGAATACGCCATGGGAATAGGAGAGAACTAGTCTCTCGGGGAGCGTCGTGGATTGTCATAACTCGTGCTAGGAGTCGTATTATTGGCTGGCCGGGGTGTGGCTGGAGCCGCGTGTTGTGTAGGTGTTTTTTCTGTTGTGGCAGACCCTTCTACTTGAGTTGGGAGGAAACTTCTGACTCGGATCGAAAAGTTCGGGTGGTTGTGTTGGTATGAGTTTTGAGCATTTTGGGGCGTTTTCATCCACGTTGGGGCGGTGGTGACCGCGTGGGTATCCCCTTCCTTTTTCCATGTGCCCACCACTGGGGCTCTTCTATTGCTGTTGGGGCCAGCATTGGAGGCGTATTCAAACTTGCCTTTCCTCAGTCTGGACTCGATTCTTTCTCCGGCGAAGACGAGGTCTGCAAAGTTGGCCGGCATATATCCTATCAGCTTCTCCTAGTAGAATGTAGGCAGTGTATCTACCATAATCGTGATCATTTCCCTCTCAGTCATAGGTGGGATGACTTGGACTGCTAGATCTCTCCACCTTTGAGCATATTCCTTGATGGACTCATGTTCCTGTTTGCTCATGCTCTGAAGTTGGTTCCGATCGGGAGCTATATCTGTGTTGTATTGGTACTGCCTAATGAAAGCAGTTGCCAAGTCTTTCCACGACTGGACTTGAGAGGCTTCCAGATTTGTGTACCATGCCATTGTTGCTCTGGCTAAGTTGTCTTGAAAGAAGTGCATTAACAACTTTTCATCCATGGAATATGCCCCCATCCTTCGACAATACATCCGAAGATGACTCTTTGGACACGTCGTCCCTTTGTATTTATCGAAATCTGGTACCTTAAACTTGGGAGGAATGATGATGCAGGTACCAGACACAGATCAGCTAAATCCGAGAAAGGATAGTTGCCGAGGCCTTCCACCGCTCTCAACCTCTCTTCAAGCAGATCGATCTTTCCCTTGTCTTTTGAAATGGGAACGAGTTCCTTAACGGGTGCGGATTGAGACGGGGCATGGCAGATTATGTTTGGTTGGGGCAACTCATGGGGGGCCGGTTCCCTTGGGGGAAGTAGAGGGCCTAAATGGGCATCTCTTTCATCATCTTCCTGCAGAGGATAGTCAGCAAGAGGAGGGAGCTTCCCCTCGATGGTAGGGGATTGGCTCAAATTGTCTGGAGTGGTACAGGGAGTGAAGTCTAGAGGCAAACTATAAGGGTAGGCTTGAGGACTATACCTCCGATTGAAACCTGTCGCGCTTCTGTCTCAGCCCAAGTTCATTGCGGGCTGTAGCACCGGTTCCGCTTCCTTAGCTGTATTGGAAGCGTCCACCGTAGCATTGTCTTCTATTGATTTTTGAATTTTTAGCATGGCTTCCGTGATAGAAGCCATCTGATCTTTTAAAGCCAACATGTCGGCCTTCATCTGTTCTTGCACTCCCTCTTACTTTTGGATCGGGTGTTATAGGGTGCCTTTGCGCTTTTTTAGTTATGGTGAGTTTCCTAAAGAAACAAATAGTGGTGAGCATGCCACCAAATCATGAATATGCTAATGAATGATCAGAGCACTTAGATCCACCTCAAGGCCTTTTTAGACAACGTGATGAGTTTCAGAACTTCTCTTTTTATAAAAAGGAACAAAAGCTTTCATCTAGCCAAGATTTTACAAAAATGTTACAACAGAACCTAACGGTTTCTAATAATATGGGCCATTAAATCTATCATGGGTTGACAGTAATTGATTAGCCCGTGAATTTCCCCTGGGGCTGAACACACTTCAGCCATGGCCCTTGCTTTCGCTAGTAGTCACGGGAGGTCTTGACTTCCATTTAAGGTCAAGGCGAACCTATCCATCGACATGGTCGCTTCTTGATGCAATGCATCAATCACCCTCCCTCTTGCTTCCTTCTCGGCGTATGCTTGTGCGAAGTCCTCTACTAGCTTTTGCTCATGGGTCAAAGACTGGTTTAACTCTTCTTTGTACTGCCCTATTATAGCTAGCATGCTTTGCTCCGTGGCTTCTAAGTGTTGGGCCAAACTCTTCTTGGATCTTGAGCAAGTAGCTAACTCCTCTTTGAAGACCATGCTATGTACTCGTGATTGGTCTCTTTCCTCTCTCCGGCGCTTAAGCTCGCTGTTGCTGCCCCACAGAGCCCCTCGGAACTTGTCCCTGCCGTGCTCTTCCCTACGAACCCTCTTGGTCTCTTGTTCCAAGGCCTTGGTGGTAGCTATATTTATATCTCTTAGTTCAGCATTCTTCTTTCGGATTTTTAGAGCTGCTAATTTGAACCTTTCTTTGATTGTTTGGGCTTGCTCGAGTTCTGCCCTAAGGGCCTACACCTCTTCGTCTTCCTCCGGTGCCTCAACTTCCTCCCTTTTAGCGGTTCTCAAACTCGGGAGCCAATCTAAACCTTGCACGTGGGCTTTCAACCACCTTCGGTAGCGACCTATGGGCCCATTGTTACTGTCCCTGAGTTCCTTGTCCTTCTTTTGCACCACCTCCCATGCCTTGCGGACCTTCTGAAATGTTTCCACGTTGGCCTTATTGAAACCTCGTGAAATGACAGGCATGAGCTCTTCCTCTAGCAGTGCCCCTCTCATAGGGTAGCCAAGTTGCCTTATAGCAAGAACGGGATTGTAACTGATGCAACCCCTTGTCCCCATCAAGGGAACATTCGGAAATCCTCTACACGAAATAAGAACCCCGATTCTTCCTTCTTTCCATCGAGGGAACCAGTTGACAGACGCTCCTTCTTTGTTTGCTAAGAGTCGGTCCCAATTTGCCCCTCCTTTCTCTGTGCATGAACGGTGGCTTTCTAGCGGGCAAGCATGCCTCACCTATTGGCGAAAAAGGTGTGAAACCAACCATACATAAAGAGCTAGAGTACAACAAACAATCCTTGTACTGCTCTTCTCACACCTTCAGTCGAAGGTGTCATATAGGTCGGCTAACATAGCGACAACCGGGCTTTCCTTGTGATCATGATAGGCGAGAAAAGCGTCGATCGCTGCTAGATCCACCAACCCATCCACATTTGGAAAGAGGACTCCTTCGATGATCAACAGTGCGAGAATATCTATGAACGGGGCCCATTTGCCTCTACCTACCAAGGTTCTTGCTTTTGCCTCCAAACATTTTCTCGGTATTCCAACCACCCCATTTCTGACTTGCCTTCCATGGTCTAATTTCTGCGCCGAGATTTGGACTATCTTTGAAATTCTAGCTAATGAGCGATAGAATCCTGAGAAGAGGTATGGTCTCCTTCCCCCTAGAGGACATCCTAGGATCTCTTCAAATTCTTCCACCATGGGTGACAGCTGGAAGTCCCCAAAGGTAAAACATCTCAACGGCTGATCATAATACTGGGCGAGGGAGGCAATGGCCTCTGTGGAGACTTCTACCATGGCTAGCTCCCAGATTTTACCGTAAGCTTTGTGAAAAGCTTGCCGTAGGAGCTGACCCATCAACTGCCCTAACTCCTTAAGGCTGGTGACATCTAGGCCCTTAATCTTGACTTGATAGAATCTTTTTCCGATTTGATTGGTCCCCATCATTTACCTAAAAAGGGGTGAATCAAGGCTCTGATATGAATGATGCAATGCACATGCATGAAACGAAAAGAAGAAAAACAAGTGGTAATTTACATATACGAGACCGAAAAAGATCCATCTTTTTAATACTACGCTCTAGGCATTGTGGCGCCCCAACGTATGCATTAAAAAGTGACGCGTTACTCTAGAGAGATAAGATATCACTAGATATACAACAAAACTATAATTTATGAGCTATCCTCAGAAGAATGCATGAGAACAAATGGTATAGAGCGTGCTTGCTCCATGCCCCTATTTGGGAACCTATAGGATAATATCTAGGGGTCTCTAATAACTACTCCCAACAATCCATATCTCACATGGCTGTTTTCTAGAGGTATCATCACTCAAGATAATAATATTGCGGCGGTATGGAATACCAGCGACAACAGATTTTAAAGAGAGAAAGCTCTAGACGAGGTTTCACTATTATCAAGTAAGTCGGAGACCTAGCATGACCATAGATCCACCTCCACTCCTTAGATTTCCATGAACCCGGGTATAGGGCCCCCTTTTTTACTCAAACTCGTGGGTGCTTAGAATGCGGTGTAAAAATATGGAAAATACAACATTCATTATTTTTACACAGTTCAAGAAAAAAAAAACGCACACACAAAGTTTCATAATTCCACACTTTCCTAAAATAGGCCTAACTCACAAAAACAATCCCCAGTGGAGTCGCCAACTGTCGCAACCTACCCTTTTGCGGGTGAGCAAGGCGAGGCTCACAGGTGCGTCTTCCATAGGAGGAAAATGCGTGGAGTCGCCACCAACGTTTATTGAAAGGAAAAACGTTAGAAAAACCTAAGGAAATCGGTCATGAAGAATATTCCAGATTCGGGAGTTATCTTTACGTTTGAGGAAGGTATTAGCACCTCTCACGTTTGTCCCAAAGGACAACAGCCTTAGATTAGAATTGTGTGAAATTATGTATCTAAACTTTTATTTCTTTTTTATTTTTGAGGTCGACAAAAGCGGGGCTCTTGCTCCTACGTACCCTCCATCGAAGAGGAAATTAGACCTACGTAGTTCTTTCAAAAGGCAGTGATGTGTTGATTTTACGCTTTCGAACGGTCCATGTTAACTGATAAAAAAGCAAAGAGGACCGTTTAAGGCGTTGGACCGTAAAAATTTTTTTTTAGTGATTTTTGCGGACAAAGCTTGATTTTGTGAGTTGATTTTAGCCTTAGTTTCACTTTAGTTATTAGTCAATTCAATTAAGAAAGAAAAATCCCAAAGAGAAACGTCCGATTGATTTTTTTGTTTTATTTTACTAAAAAATATCTTTTGATTATTATATTATTATTTTACCTCTTTTTTGGTTTCCAACGTGATTACGGCATGACCGAACGGTCGGATTTCATTTTAACAGAAATTAACAAATGTTACAATTTAAATGATCGGTGGAAATTTATTTTATTTTTTGATTAGGCGAGAAAATGACTTAAATAAATGACTAAAGCACGTCAAAAGGGGATACAGAAAGTAAATGAAATGAAAATAAAAGTACGCGAAACAAGTGGGAACCACCAAGGGTACATAGAATGAATTGAAAAGTTCGATTTCGGGAACTTATCGGTTGAAGACCGCAGGACGACGAAGAACGATGAAGAACGAACGATAGATGGCGGAAAATCTTCACGGAATCACCCACGGAAACGTTTCAGACGCGTTACGGAAGCGCCTCGGCTTGGATTTTCTTCACGGAAACGATTTTTTTTCACTAATTTCAAGTGATCCTCAGATACCAGGAAGGTTGAACGTCTTTATTCTTCCCTTTGCTCCCTATTTATAGGGAAAAGACGGAGAAGCTTGCCACCCAGCTCGCCCAGGCGAGATAGGTTGCTTCCTCCAAAAGGCACCACCTTCTGGAGGAACTTCCTGGAAGGCCCAAGTGGGCCTGGTTGCTATTTGCACCCCCTATTTACTAAATACACCCCTGCCTTTCTTTTGTTGATTCTTTTTCCGTAACATTACGGAACTTTACGAATTTCGTAACGAAACTTGTTTTCCTTTCGTATTTTTATGGAACCTTACGGATTACGTAATCATCCCTTTTTTGGCTTTTGGAATATTATGAAACCTTACGGATTGTGTAAAAATGCTTCCTTTTGATTTCCGGCATGTTACGGAACTTCACGAATCGTGCAACAATGCTCTCTTTTGACTTCTGGCACGTTAGGGAACTTCACATATTGTGCAACAATGGGTGCCAAGTACCTCGAAGCGGTCAAGCAAAGGGTGCATGCCATCAAACAATGGTCCCCGAACGAAATTAGGGTATGACAAACACGAAGGCCAAGTCGTTGCGATATAAGAAGATGATTCTCCGAGTGGGTTGGATTTGGTATGACCATGCCCTCCTAGTTTTTGACTAGGAAATTGGCGAGTGGAGGAGCGCCCAGACATTTACGCTACAAGCATAATGTAACCCTTTGTGGCTTTTAAACTCTACGGTTGGGCCTAGGATTTAGAGTTTCCTTTTGTTAAGGCTTTATGTCTTTTGTTCCTGAATTTATAATACAAAGATCTTTCTTCATCTGTTCTTACGTCTCTACACATTCTCATCCATTTGCATGTTTATTTCTTTACGTTTAAAACGCCAGATCCAACCACGAGTCCCTCCAAGGTACTAATACCTGGGACCCGACCATCGATTTCAAGGAAGAAATGGATCAGACAGAGAGTGAAGAGGACGAAGATGTGGGACTTCCCCCAGAGTTGGAGAAGATAGTCGCCCATGAGGACCAAGAGATGGGGCCTCATTAAGAAGAGACGAAAATAGTGGACTTAGGAACCGGCAATGGGAAAAAGGAAGTAAAGATAGGCACGGGTATGACCGCAGCCATCCGTGAAGAATTGACAGCCCTGCTAAAAGACTACCAAGACATCTTTGCTTGGTAGTACCAAGATATGCCTGGTTTGAGTTCTGATATCGTACAACACAGATTACCTCTAAATCCTGAGTGTTCCCTGGTAAAACAAAAACTAAGGAGGATGAAGCCCGAGACATCCTTGAAAATAAAAGAAGAGGTAAAGAAACAATTTGACATTGGTTTTTTTGCTGTCGCTCATTACCCAAAATGGGTTGCCAACATTGTACCAGTCCCTAAGATGGATGGGAAAGTGCGAATGTGTGTGGATTATCGGGACCTGAATCGAGCTAGTCCCAAAGACAATTTTCCTCTGCCGCACATCGATATCCTCGTGGATAATATGGCCAATTTCGCTTTGTTTTCCTTCATGGATGGGTTCTCCGGTTACAATCAGATAAAAATGGCGCCGGAGGATATGGAAAAGACTACCTTCGTCACCCTGTGGGGGACGTTCTATTATAAAGTGATGTCCTTTAGACTCAAGAATGTTGGGGCAACTTATCAACGGGCTATGGTGGCTTTGTTCCATGATATGATGCACCGAGAAATCGAAGTCTATGTAGACGACATAATTGCAAAGTCTAAGACTGAGGAGGAACACCTTGTCAACCTGCGGAAGTTGTTCAAAAGGTTTTGGAAGTATCAATTGAGGTTAAACCCCGCTAAGTGCACCTTTGGGGTCAAATCAGGGAAATTGCTAGGTTTCATCGTGAGCCATAAAGGGATAGAGGTGGACCCTGAAAAAGTGAAAGCCATCCTTGAGATGTCGGAACCCAGTACCGAGAGGCAGGTCTGAGATTTCCTGGGACGTTTGAATTATATTGCCAGATTTATATCACAGCTCACCGCTATTTGTGAGTCGTTGTTCAAACTCTTACGCAAAAACCAATCCGTCCGCTAGAACGAGGATTGTTAAGAGGCGTTTGGAAGGATCAAACAGTGTCTCATGAACCCTCCTGTGCTCATGCCGCCGATACCCGGAAGGCCTCTCATCTTGTATATGACGATTTTGGACGAGTCGATGGGATGTAAGCTGGGGCAACATGACGAATCCGGGAAGAGAGAGCGCGCTGTCTACTACTTGAGTAATAAGTTCACGGCCTGTGAAATGAACTACTCCCTGCTTGAAAGAACGTGTTGTGGTTTAGTCTAGGCGTCCCACCGTCTAAGACAATACATGCTGAGCCATACCACCTGGTTGATATCCAAGATGGACCCGGTTAAGTACATCTTTGAGAAGCCTGCTCTCACAGGGCAGATCGCCAAGTGGCAAGTTTTGCTATCCAAGTTCGACATAGTCTACGTCACCCAAAAGGCGATACAAGGAAGCGTCTTGGCAGATTATTTGGCTCAGCATCCTCTCAACGACTATCAACCCATGCATCCCGAATTCCCGGATGAGGGCATCATGGCCTTGTTTGAGGAAAAGCTAGACGAAGACCGGGACAAGTGGACCATGTGGTTTGATGGAGCGTCAAACGTTCTAGGCCATGGCATTGGAGCAGTATTGGTCTCCCCGGACAATCAATGTATACCTTTCACAGCCAGGCTGGGGTTTGACTCCACCAACAATATGGCTGAGTATGAAGCGTGTGCCCTGGCCGTCCAAGCGGCGATTGACTCCAATGTCAAGCCACTGAAGGTGTACGGGGACTCAGCACTGGTGATTCACCAGCTGAGAGGGGAATGGGAAACTAGAGACCCCAAGTTAATACCCTATCAAGCCTATATCAAGGAGTTGGCTGGTTCCTTTGATGAGATCTCCTTCCATCACGTTCCCCGAGAGGAAAACCAGATGGCGGATGCGCTTGCCACTTTGGCGTCCATGTTCCAGCTAACACCGTACATTGAGTTCTGGTGTCGAGGCAGACTCACACATTATTGTCAGGTGGAAGAGGAGCGGGACGGTAAGCCTTGGTATTTCGATATCAAGCGATACGTCGAAAGCAAAGAGTACCCACCGGAGGCTTCCCACAACGACAAAAAGACATTGAGGAGATTGGCAATTGCTTTCTTAATGAGCGGGAGCATACTATATAAGAGAAACCATGACAAAGGTCAAGCGTTCGCGATATGCGAAGATGATATTCCGAGTACTTTGGATTTGGTACGACCATGCTCTCCTGATTTCCAGCTGGGAAATTGGCGAGTGGAGGAACGCCCCGGCATTTACGCAACAAGCATAATGTAAACCTTTACGGTTTTAAAAGCTCTATAGTTGGGCCTAGGCTTTAGAGTTTTTCCTTTTGTTAAGGCTTTGTGTCTTTTGTTTTTGAATTTATAATACAAGGATCTTTCTTCATCTGTTCCTGGTCTCTACCCATTCTCATTCATTTGCATGTTTACTTCTTTTTCTGAAACGGCAGATCCGATGACGAGTCCCCCGAAGGTACTAATACCTGGGACCCGTCTATCGACTTCGAGCAAGAAATGAATCAAACGGAAGATGAAGGAAATGAGGATGTGGGACTTCCCCCAGAACTAGAAAGAATGGTCGCCCATGAGGACCAAGAAATGGGGCCTCATCAAGAAGAAACAGAGCTAGTAGACTTAGGAATTGGCAGTGGAAAGAGGGAAGTAAAGATAGGTACAGGTATTACCGCACCTATCCGTGAAGAATTAATAATCCTGCTAAAAGACTACCAAGACATCTTTGCTTGGTCATACCAAGATATGCCCGGTTTGAGTTCTGACATTGTACAGCACCGATTACCTCTAAATCCCGAGTGTTCCCCGGTAAAACAGAAACTGAGGAGGATGAAGCCCGAAACATCCTTGAAGATAAAAGAAGAAGTGAAGAAGCAATTTGACGCTGGATTTCTGGCCGTCGCTCGGTACCCAGAATGGGTTGCCAACATCGTACCAGTTCCTAAAAAAGATGGGAAAGTACGAATGTGTGTAGATTATCGGGACCTGAATCGGGCCAGTCCCAAGGACAATTTTCCTTTACCACACATCGATATCCTCGTAGATAACACGGCCAATTTCGCTTTATTTTCCTTCATGGACGGTTTCTCTGGTTACAATCAGATAAAGATGGCGCCCGAGGATATGGAAAAGACTACTTTCGTCACCCTGTGGGGAACGTTCTGTTACAAGGTGATGTCCTTTGGACTCAAGAATGCCGGGGCAACTTATCAACGGGCCATGGTAGCTTTGTTCCATGATATGATGCATCAAGAGATCGAGGTCTACGTGGACGACATAATTGCTAAATCTAAATCTGAGGAAGAACACCTTGTCAACCTGCGGAAGTTGTTCGAAAGGCTTAAGAAATATCAATTAAGGTTGAACCCCGCTAAGTGTACCTTTGGGGTCAAATCAGGGAAATTGCTTGGTTTCGTTGTAAGCCAGAAAGGGATAGAGGTAGACCCCGAAAAAGTGAAGGCTATCCTTGAGATGCCGGAACCCCGTACAGAGAGGCAAGTCCGAGGGTTCCTGGGGCGCTTGAATTATATTGCCAGATTCATATCGCAGCTCACCGCCATTTGTGAGCCGTTGTTTAAACTCTTGCGCAAAAACCAAACTGATCGGTGGAATGAGGATTGCCAAGAGGCTTTTGGAAGGATCAAAAAGTGCCTAATGAATCCTCCCGTGCTTATGCCACCAGTACCTGGAAGGCCTCTCATTTTGTACATGACAATGTTGGACGAATCAATGGGGTGTATGCTGGGGCAACATGACGAATCCGGGAAGAAAGAGCGTGCTGTTTACTACCTAAGTAAGAAGTTCACGACCTGTGAGATGAATTACTCCTTGCTCGAAAGAACGTGTTGTGCTTTAGTATGGGCGTCCCATCGCTTAAGGCAGTACATGCTGAGCCATACTACCTGGTTGATATCCAAAATGGACCCGGTCAAGTACATCTTTGAAAAGCCAACTCTCACAGGACGAATCGCCCGGTGGCAGGTCTTGCTATCTGAGTTTGATATAGTCTACGTCACCCAAAAGGCGATAAAAGGAAGCGCTTTGGCAGATTATTTGGCCCAACAGCCTCTTAACGACTACCAGCCCATGCATCCGGAATTCCCGGATGAGGACATCATGGCCTTGTTCGAGGAAAAGTTGGACGAAGATCGGGACAAATGGACTGTATGGTTTGACGGAGCGTCAAACATTCTAGGTCATGGTGTTGGGGCAGTGTTGATCTCTCCGGACAATCAATGTGTACCTTTCACAGCCAGGCTAGGATTCGACTGCACCAACAACATGGCCGAATATGAAGCATGTGCCCTAGCCGTCCAGGCAGCAATTGACTCCAATGTCAAACTACTCAAGGTGTACGGCGACTCAGCGTTGGTAATCCATCAGCTGAGAGGGGAATGGGAAACTAGAGATCCCAAGCTGATACCCTACAAAGCCTACATCAAGGAATTGGCTAAGACTTTCGATGAGATCTCCTTCCATCATGTTCCCCGCGAGGAAAATCAAATGGCGGATGCACTTGCTACGTTGGCATCTATGTTCCAGTTAACACCGCACGGGGACCTACCCTACATTGAATTTCAGTGTCGTGGCAAACCCGCACATTGTTGCCAAGTGGAAGAGGAACGGGACGGAAAGCCTTGGTATTACGACATCAAGCGATATGTCGTAAGCAAAGAATACCCGCCAGAGATTGCCGACAACGATAAAAGGACGTTGAGGAGGTTGGCAGCCAGTTTCTTCATGAGCGGAGGCACACTGTATAAGAGAAATCACGACATGACACTCCTGCGATGTGTGGATGCCAAGGAGGCAAATCACATGATCGAGGAAGTCCATGAGGGCTCGTTTGGAACGCACGCCAACGGGCATGCTATGGCCAGGAAGATCTTAAGAGCAGGTTATTACTGGCTTACCATGGAAAGTGATTGTTGTGTCCATGTGAGGAAGTGCCACAAATGTCAAGCATTCGCGGATAATGTCAATGCCCCACCGCATCCCCTGAATGTCATGTCCGCCCCTTGGCCTTTCTCCATGTGGGGAATAGATGTCATCGGGGCCATTGAGCCCAAGGCCTCGAATGGTCATCGCTTCATCCTCGTAGCAATAGATTATTTCACCAAGTGGGTCGAGGCGGCTTCATATACCAATGTCACGAGGAATGTGGTGGTCAGGTTCATTAAGAAGGAGATCATCTGCCGATATGGTTTGCCAAGAAAGATTATCACGGACAACGGCACCAACCTGAATAACAAGATGATGGGGGAAATGTGCGAGGAGTTTAAAATCCAGCATCACAATTCCACACCCTACCGGCCAAAGATGAATGGAGCCGTGGAAGCAGCCAATAAGAATATCAAAAAGATTATCCAAAAGATGACCGTGTCATACAAGGATTGGCACGAGATGCTCCCATTCGCGTTACACGGTTACCGGACTTCAGTGCGAACGTCAACTAGGGCAACGCCGTTCTCATTGGTATATGGGATGGAGGCGGTGTTACCATTTGAGGTAGAAGTCCCGTCATTAAGGATCTTGGCAGAATCCGGATTAAAGGAATCAGAGTGGGCTCAAACACGCTACGATCAGCTCAACCTCATTGAGGGTAAGCGCTTAACGGCCATGAGTCATGGGCGCTTGTACCAGCAAAGAATGAAGAGCGCGTTCGACAAGAAAGTACGCTTACGCAAGTTCCATGAGGGAGACCTTGTGCTAAAGAAAATGTCCCATGCTGTCAAGGACCACCGAGGGAAATGGGCCCCGAACTACGAAGGGCCTTTTGTTGTGAAGAGGGCTTTCTCCGGAGGAGCCCTGGTGCTTACCAACATGGATGGCGAAGAGCTACCTTCACCCGTGAACTCTGATGTCGTCAAACAATATTATGCTTAGAAGCTGGGGCAATTAAGGATGTCGCTACATGTTCTCTATCTTTATGCGTTTTCTAGATTTCCCCCCGGGGATTTCCGGTCCGTTGTATCTCTTGTTACGATCTTTCAAAGAAATGAACATGGATTTGAGGCTTTTAGTCCTCACGTTAGTTTCACACCTTGCGTTATTTGTGATCGCCTGAGCCCTTCCGCTCAGTTCATGGGATCCCCCAAGCGCTTAATTAGAATTGAACCTGAACCAACTTTCCCTAAATTTTCTGCGTTTGAAAACATTCATGCATACGCATACGCATACGCATGTATATTGTTGTGGTAAAACAGGGGCAGGATCACCTTGGGCTACCTTCTGGAGTGAAGACAAAACATGAACGGCAGAAACCAATCAAGGTAGGGTAATGATGCGGCCAAGATTGGCCATACTTGGTTGTTTATTACTTGCAGGTACTTAAGGATGAACGCAAGCGGGGATGGGGTCACGACCGACCGATCGTTGCTCTTCTCTGTGCGAAACAAGCAGAGAATGTCGCTGCAAGGCAGCCCCGTATCCTTTCTATTTTGCAGCTTTCTTTTACTATTTGTTTGTTTTAAAAAGGAAAAGAGTAATAATAAGATAAGTAATCAACGCCTAATTCTAACCTAAGTAAGTTCAAGTTAGGCAAAATGCTAATCCATGAGAAGGGAGGGGACATGGTTAATGTTCCCCTCAAAAAAAAAAAAAAAAAAAAAAAGTGCAGGTTAGCTCGCCTGGGCGAGCCACCCCTGCACCAAATTATAAAAATGACGAAAAGGGGGGGGGGGGGTTTTACATTCAAAAACTTCTTTTCCCCCCTTTTCAAAAGCCATACCCACGGGATTGACGAATTTGCAGCCCTAGGGTCATCCTTTTTCGCATTTTTTGATTCCGTTTTGCGCTTTTGTTCATCACCAACAAGTAAGTATTCCATCCCTAAGCTTTCTAGCTTTTCATTGGTGTATTTTGATCTCCTTTTGGTGCTCTAAATTGTGGGAGTGTGCTCAAATATATGGGGCAATTTTGATTTGTTTTCTTGCTTGATTAGGTTGAATTAGGGGTTGGTATGAGATGGCCCTAGGCCTATAATGCATTTTGAAACAATAGGACATGCCACATTGTCCCCGTTCTCTTGCTATTGATGCCTAAACGCGCGCCCACCAAGTGTTCGGTGAAATGCCTCAATGGCATTAGCGCGTGACTTTTGTAAGGAGACAACCCATGGGGTATTTTGGTTTGTGCATATTTTCTATTCATTCCCGAAAAAGGCTAGAGTAATTGCCCCACATATATCCTAGTCCTAGAAACTGAAATTTTATGCAAAAAGAGCACAAAAGGAGGTGCATATTGGGTAAAGTTACCCTTTTTGGCCAGCAATCAGCTGTGGGCCACGCTACAATATTTTCCCTATGCCTAGATGGTTAGGAATTTTGCTCATCATAAATGTGTAGGTTTAGAATAGGTAGCAAAATACCTTTGGCAATTTACACTTTGGGTATGATAGCAAAATACTTGGATGTATGTACATATAATTTTTGGTAGTCAAAATGTCTCACAAAAATATACATAAATATGTTGCATGTTATGTAAAGAAGATACATTACCAAAAAATGTATACCTCTTAATTTGAATACAATTTTAGTCAGCAAAGGAAAATATACTTGAATTTGCATGCGGCTTTAGGTAGCAAAAACTTGAAAAGAGCATGAAATGTAGCACCTTATTGTGTAGATAGTCAAGATTCATCATGAAGTTTGTGTATGTATAGGTGTTAGAAATACCAAGATGTGCACATGTGCAATTTTTGGTACCCCAAAATGCTTTGAGTATGCATGTATGTGAATTTAGCCAAGGAGGTGTGTGATGTAAGTAACAAATACACCTTGGAAGTACGTGTAAATAATCTAGGTAACGAAGCTGCCTTGATTGTATATGGGTGCATTTTTTTCGGTTAATAGAATGTCTTGTGCAAGAGAACGTTTGTAAGGAAATATGCGCATAAGCTTGCTCTAAATTTACATTGATGTTTGTATTTATGGGAGGAGGTTGTATGTCATTTTTGTTTTAAGAATAGTATCCCACTGGTAAAACTAACTTTCCAAATGTTTGCCTTCGCAGGAAATGGCCCCGAGAAAGCTTGCCTCAAAGAGGTCCAGGAAGGACAAGGCAGCAGAAGGAACTAGTTCCGCTCCGGAGTATGATAGTCACCGCTTTAGGAGCGCGGTACACCAGCAGCGCTTCGAAGCCATCAAGGGGTGGTCGTTTCTCCGGGAGCGACGCGTCCAGCTCAGGGACGACGAGTATACTGATTTCCAGGAGGAAATAGGGCGCCGGCGGTGGGCACCACTGGTTACTCCCATGGCCAAGTTTGATCCAGAAATAGTCCTTGAGTTTTATGCCAATGCTTGGCCAACAGAGGAGGGCGTGCGTGACATGAGATCCTGGGTTAGGGGTCAGTGGATCCCGTTCGATGCCGACGCTATCGGCCAGCTCCTGGGATATCCGTTGGTGTTAGAAGAGGGCCAGGAGTGCGAGTATGGCCAGAGGAGGAACCGGTCTGATGGGTTCGATGAGGAGGCCATCGCCCAGTTGCTATGTATACCAGGGCAGGATTTTGCCCGGACTGCTGCCGGAAGACGGGTGCGGATCATGCGCACCAACATGACCACCCTGACTCAGATATGGATGACTCTGCTGCTCAGCAACATCCTGCCCACCGATCATAATTCCGACCTCCCCATGCCGAAGTGCCAGCTGGTGTACGCCATCCTGACACGGATGAGCATCCATGTGGCTCAGTTGATCGCTGATGCCATCTATATTTTTGCAGGTATGGCGCCCACTAGGCACCCTTTGGACCCAGATAAGTCCAACAGGGCCCTGGGATTCCCCGCACTGATCACAGGACTCTGCCAGTCGTTCGGAGTCCCCGTTGCACCTACCAAGGTGATTCGGCCGCCCATCACCCGGGTTTTTATTGAGAAGTACTGTACCCAGAGACAGGGTCAGGGTGATGCTCCACAGGCCGCAGGCGCGCCCCCACCACCTCATCAGGCTGGCCAGGCTGGGGCATTTGACATGGAGCAGTATTTACGGCATTTGGTTCGCCAGCAGGCGGCCAACCACCGAGCACATGTACGGACCCATGACTGTCTGTACCAGATGAGCCTTAGCATGCAGAGCCAGGGCTCCGCTTCCTTTTCATGCCCTACTCCAGACCAGTTCAGGGCAGAGGTTGCATGGCCCAGAGATTGGCCCGAGGCCCAAGCAGGAGAGGCACCCCCAGAAGCTCCCGGCGATGGAGAAGAAGCCCACGAAGATGAGGAGATGGCCGATTTGCTTGACTTCTTGGGAGGGAGTGGAGATACGTGACTGGGAGATCCCCAGATTCATGTTTTCTTTCGTATTTCTTTTGTCATTTTTATTCTGTTATTGTTTTGACTTGAGAGACTAACGTTTGTTTTTGTTGTTTCGATTGTCATTTGTACAGCGCATACATTTTTGTTTAGATTGTTGCGTTAGTATTTATATATCACTACTATCAATGATGTTTGAAATTCTGGAACCGTGTAGAGTTCTTCGTTTAGGAACATCGTCCAAAAGTATATATGTAAAATAAACAAAAAATCATGATAAAAATAAAAATAGAAAAGAAAAGAAAATGAAATGGAAAAGAGAACAAAAGGGAAAGAAGAGGGCAAGTAAAGAAAAAGAGAGCAAATAAAAAAAAAAAAGAAGGCAAGTAAGGAAAAAGGTGGAAAAAGAGAAAATAAGTTGTCTAGCTAAAAAACGACATGCTTTTGAAAAGAGACGATTTCCAACTTTTCTTTGAAAAAATTCATTGATCATAACCAATTTTTGGAAAATGTGTCTACACCTGAAGGGTGAATACTGTGAAATTTCCCCGGACGCCCGAAATGGACTTGGAGGAATGCACAAATTGATAAAAGAACATATTTTGGAAACATTGGGTTGATTTAAAATAGAGGAAATGAATCCTGAGCCCTAGCATCACATGACCATAAAAATTTGACACTTGAGTGTCCGCATAGGTGCATGCATGACCAGTTTTGCATAAAGTTTCCAAATCATCATTTTTGCATTTGTGTCATGGAAATAATGTGAGGCATCCCTTTTATCCTTGAGCCAAACCAAACCCCGACATGTATCATGTCTAGCCATACTACAAACCTTGAGCCAAAATCCTGACTCACCATAATCCTTACCCTCGGAAGCAAAAAAAGAAAAGAAAGGAAATTCCCAATCAAAGAGTGGGAGAAAGCAAAAAGAAAAGAAAGGAAATTCCCAATCAAAGAGTGGGAGAAAGCGAAAAGAAAAGAAAGGAAATTCCCAATCAAAGAATGGGAGAAAGAAAAAAAAAAGAAAAGAAGGAAAGAAAGCTCCTGATCAAGGATCGAAAGAAAACAGAAGAAATGTGCAGAGAGGTCTTTGGACCGGGCAATATCTGAACAATACAGAATTGTCACCAAATGAACAAAAAAGGAAGGAAAGGAAACCACGACCTAAAATGGTCTTCTCCCTTTAATTACCAACCAAAATCCCGTGCGCTAGCGACCTTTTTTTTCTCTCGCCCCGCACTAAACAAAAAAAAAACAGAAAGAGAAAAAGCCAGGAAAATCAAAAGCCAAAAACACACAAAAGCCGAAAAACTCCCCAAAAGAACCCATTCCCAAGGGAAGCCCTATTGATCCATGATCACGCATGTGATTTTTGATTTGATAGGAAATAATTTGCAAAGTCAAGTCATGACATATCTATGGTTCGGAATTAGGATGAAACACTTACCTGTGCGAGATTGATACACTTTGAGTGATTTCTTCTATTTTTGTCGAACCCGGTGTTTCCTCTAAATGGTCAATTAGAAACGAAATGCTAACATCCAAAATCTCATTTATGGTTATGGGAGATTTCATCAGCAGACTCTCCTTCCCCGGTAGACGCATTGTTTTTCACTCAAAAAAGCATATGCTGCTCTAAATCAGTTGGAATATTTGTCTCTTTGCTAAAGCATGTTTGCATTTTAGTGGAGAAAACACCGAGACTTTTTCAAGTCTCACAAGTTATCCAGAACTACGTAGGTCTGAGTTCCTCATTGGAGGATACGTAGGAGCAAGAGCCTCGCTTTTGTCGACCACACCGCCTTTTGTTGCCATGACTCAAGAGCTGGTAGCCCGCGGAGACACCTTACGGTTATCCGCACCTCGTCATTCAGTGACCCCAAGTGTGATTGACGAGCAGAGACCAATATGGTCATCTGCGCCCTTTCCGGAGATGTCATCATTTTCCGATGGAGACTTTTCAAGTCTCACAAGTTACCCAGAACTACGTAGGTCTGAGTTCCTCATTGGAGGATACGTAGGAGCAAGAGCTTTGCTTTTGTCGGCCGCCCCATAATCTTTGTCATACTGACCCTGAGGTCATGTGACGTGCACCCTTGTATCATCCAGAGGCGGCGGGCCCGATGATACGCGGAGATACCTTATGGTTATTCGCACCCTTTTGTCATCCAGAGGCGGCGGGCCCGATGACAAGCAGAGACCAAGTTTGGTCATTCTGCACCCTTGTATCATCCAGAGGCGGCGGGCCCGATGATACGCGGAGATACCTTATGGTTATTCGCACCCTTTTGTCATCCAGAGGCGGCGGGCCCGATGACAAGCAGAGACCAAGTTTGGTCATTCTGCACCCTTGTATCATCCAGAGGCGGCGGGCCCGATGATACGCGGAGATACCTTATGGTTATTCGCACCCTTTTGTCATCCAGAGGCGGCGGGCCCGATGACAAGCAGAGACCAAGTTTGGTCATTCTGCACCCTTGTATCATCCAGAGGCGGCGGGCCCGATGATACGCGGAGATACCTTACGGTTATTCGCACCCTTTTGTCATCCAGAGGCGGCGGGCCCGATGACAAGCAGAGACCAAGTTTGGTCATTCTGCACCCTTGTATCATCCAGAGGCGGCGGGCCCGATGATACCCGGAGATACCTTACGATTATTCGCACCCTTTTGTCATCCAGAGACGGCGGGCCCGATGACAAGCATAGCATGCAGAGGCTGACATAGTCTTCTGCACCTTTTG
>NC_038243.2:32148641-32274980 GCF_000004515.6 Glycine max | reverse complement strand
CGCCCGCGACTCTATCATAGACGAAAATTCGCACCAGAGGCGGCGGGCCCGATGATACGCGGAGATACCTTACGATTATTCGCACCCTTTTGTGATCCAGAGGCGGCGGGCCCGATGACAAGCAGAGACCAAGTTTGGTCATTCTGCACCCTTGTATCATCCAGAGGCGGCGGGCCCGATGATACGCGGAGATACCTTACGGTTATTCGCACCCTTTTGTCATCCAGAGGCGGCGGGCCCGATGACAAGCAGAGACCAAGTTTGGTCATTCTGCACCCTTGTATCATCCAGAGGCGGCGGGCCCGATGATACGCGGAAATACCCGAGTGGTTATCCGTATAAACATTCTTTTGCTATCTGTAAGACAGAACGCTTGATAGCATGCAGAGGCTGACATAGTCTTCTGCACCTTTTGTTCCTCCGGGAACAACAAGTCATTTACATGCGGAAATTTCATGGTCGCCCGCGACTCTCGTCAACCGAGAGGAGCGAAATTAGTGTCATACACTGATTTTCGGGGACCTTTGCTTGATGACATGCGACCATTCTTTGGTCCTTGTGAGGTGCTTGGCATCCATCATTAGGCAATTTGTGAAATTCTAGGAGCGACAAGTCATGGTCACCCGTGACTCTCGTCAACCGAGAGGAGCCAAATTAGTGTCATACACTAATTTTCGGGGACCTTTGCTTGATGACATGCGACCATTCTTTGGTCCTTGTGAGATGCTTGGCATCCATCATTAGGCAATTTGTGAAATTCTAGGAACGACAAGTCATGGTCACCCGCGACTCTCGTCAACCGAGAGGAGCGAAATTAGTGTCATACACTGATTTTCGGGGACCTTTGCTTGATGACATGCGACCATTCTTTGGTCCTTGTGAGGTGCTTGGCACCCATCATTAGGCAATTTGTGAAATTTTGGGAACAACAAGTCATTTGCATGTGGAGATTTTATGGTCACCCGCGACTCTCGCCAAATCGAGAGGAACGAAATTAGTGTCTTATCTTTACTTTCCTTTTATCTCCAATAAAAGACAAGTAAAGAGGGGCAACTGTCATACCCTAATTTCGTCCGGGGACCTTTGCTCGATGACGTGCGACCATTCTTTGGTCCTCGTGAGGTGCTTGGCACCCATCATTAGGCAATTTGTGAAATTCCAGGACATGCCGAAAAACCAAAAAAATATTGATGCACAATCCGTAAGTTTCCGTGACACACCGGAAATCAAATGGAAGCATCGTTGCATAATTAAGTGAGGTTCCGTAACATTCCGTAAGTCAAAAAGGGGATGATTATGTAATCCGCAAGGTTCCGTAACATTACGGAAAGAAAACAAGTATCGTTACGAAATTCGTAAGTTTCCGTAACTTTACGGAAAAAGAATCACCAAAAAACAGCAGAGGGGGGTGTACTTAGTAAAAATGGGGGTGCAAATAGCACCCAGGCCCACTTGGGCCCTCCGGAACATTCCTCCAGAAGGCGGTTGCTTCTGGAGGAAGCAACCCTGCTCGCCTGGGCGAGCTGAGCTCGCCTGGGCGAGCTGGGCGGCAACCACCTCCCCTATTTTGCTATAAATAGGGGAGGAAGGCAAGAAGGAAGGGGTTCAGCCCCTTTGGCACTTCTCTCTCTTTCGAATTTGCTTGGAAAAATTGTTTCCATGAAGAAAATCTAAGCCGAGGCGCTTCTGAATTTCGCAAAGATTTCAACCGTTCTTCGACGTTCTTCATTCGTTCTTCATCGTTCTTCGATCTTCAACGGGTAAGTACCTCGAACCAAGCTTTTCGATTCATTCTATGTGCCTGTAGTGGTCCACATTGTGTTTCGTGCATTTTTATTCTCGTTTTGTTTACTTTTTATACCCCCTGTTGACGTGCTTAAGCCATTTTACTTAAGTCATTTCTCGCTTAACTTAAAAATAAAATAAATTTCCACCGAACGTTTGAATTGTATTATCCATTAACTTCGGTTAAAATAAATTCCGACCGTTCGGTCGTGCCGTAACCACGTTGGAAATCAAAAAGAGGTAAAAAATAATATAATAATCAAAAAGACATCTTTTAGTAAAATAAAGCGGAAAATCAAGTGGACGTTTTCTCTTTGGGATTTCTCATTCTTAATCGAATTGATTAATAACTAAAGTGAAACTAAAGGCTAAAATCAATTCGCCTAGTCAAGCTCGTCCATAAAAAATAGGCTTTTGAAGTTTGTCATTTCATTTCCTCACTAAGTAAAATGGATCATTTTTAAGGTCCAACGCCTTAAAATGATCACCTCTTAAAATAAAAAAGAATCACTTGATAAAAAAGAACTACGTAGGTCTGATTTTCTCATCCCAAATTGAGGAATACGTAGGAGCAAAGGGAAACACCCTTGTCGACCACAAAAAAGGGAAAAATATAAAAAGGGTATAAAAGGATATAAGGACATAAAAAGGAACGTAAAAATCAAAGTCATGTTTGCACATTCGATTAAAGGCTGCCGTCCCTTGGGGCGGACGTGTGGGGTGCTAATACCTTCCCCGTGCGTAAATACAACTCCCGAACCTTTCACTTAAAAGTTCGTAGATCGCGTCTTTTCCGTAGGTCTGATTTTCTCATCCCAAATTGAGGAATACGTAGGAGCAAAGGGAAACACCCTTGTCGACCACAAAAAAGGGAAAAATATAAAAAGGGTATAAAAGGATATAAGGACATAAAAAGGAACGTAAAAATCAAAGTCATGTTTGCACATTCGATTAAAGGCTGCCGTCCCTTGGGGCGGACGTGTGGGGTGCTAATACCTTCCCCGTGCGTAAATACAACTCCCGAACCTTTCACTTAAAAGTTCGTAGATCGTGTCTTTTCCGGTTTTTCCGACGTTTTCCTCAAATAAACGTTGGTGGCGACTCCGCGCGTATTCCTTTCGTGGAACACGCATCCCGCGAGTCTCGCGTCGCCCTCCCGCCGAAGGGTAGGTTGCGACAGCTTCCTTTGAAAAACCTTAGAGAAAGAGACTTTGTAAACGTTATCCTTTCATGAAATGCATGTTATTTTCGTAACCTACACTGAACCCCGGTCACATTGGCATGGTCGGAATTTCCAAATGATGTTCCTTTGTAAAAACCGAAATGCTCTCAGCTCTTTCATGTAGTGATGTGGGTGTTTGACCCAGAGCACTGTTACTAGCTTTGTTTTTTGAAATCCATACTAAGTCTCCTTCGTTTTGGCATAGTAGAGGCTTGCGTGGAATCGACGAGCAAGGACGAAAAGGAATCTTCAAGTGACGCGATGAGGAATCCGTGGGGTAGCTCACTATAGGTAAGGGGAGTTTATTATAAAATTTACCATTTTAACACCATAGTTAGGGTCAGGGAACCTAGCAATGAGGATATCTACCTATCCCTGTGCATGCTGATTTTTCTTCAAAGAAAATTACGTTTTAACTAATGGGATGCGATATATATATTGTGATGAATGATATTGTTTTGGCTGTTTGAAGGTTGTGCGTGTGGAAATGATATTGTTGTGTTTGTTTGAATTGTTGTTGATGTTGCTATTGAGGATTTTAATTGATATGTGATGATAATGATGATTATGATGATATTGATTTTAGATGACATTGTTAATAAAGACCATGTCAACATGAATTGTTATTATTGATGAATATGTGAATATGAAATGAGGTTGTTGTTGTTGTTGATAACGTCATTGAGATGAGATGATATTTATGTTGTGAATGACATGGAAATACGATTTGTTCATTGATGTTGGAAATGCATTGGCATGTGCATGTTGTGTATGTTCGTGGGGGGCATTGTGCACTGACCTTTCAGGGTCTTTGGCACTAGCTTTTGGCCACGTTCATACGTTGGATGTTGTGTATGATCGTGGGGGGCACTGTGCACTGAACTTCCAGGGTCTTTGGCACTAGCTTTTGGCCATGATCATACGTCGTATGAAGTGTATGTCATGGGGGGTAGAGTGCACTGACCTTGTCGGATGGCCCAGACGTGGGTAACTAGCGTGGTTAGAGAATCTAAGCATTCCTGAGGGGATGCTTAGGTGCTTTAATTGGTCCATGATCTTTGGCATTTACTTTTGGCCGTGATCATAGCTCACACGACACAGGAAATAGAGTAACTGTGGCCAAGTGTACTTTGTACTAGGGGGCTGTCACCTGGTAGGGAACACCTTTGGGCTGCCAGGCTGATCACCTATGGGAGGTGGGCTGTTACGTGCACAACCGGGTGGTCTCGACAAACTCAGCACAATTCCCTAAGTGAGAGTGTCGTGTGGACACGCTTACGCTATTTCCTGATATTTGGTTGTTGTTGGTACGTACCACATTGCATCTGAGTGTTGAGTTAGGTGCATGCATCATTCTGTGCAGTCTTGATTGGGTCCATGGATGGATGATGAGTAATTGTTGGATGTGAATGATGAATATTTGTTGGATATGAGTGTTGAATAATGATTGTTGTGTATGCTTATCATGTTTGCCTATGTTCCTTGCTAATTGTGGTTATTTGGAATTGGTATTGGTTCTTTTATAATAAACTCACCCTTGCAATTTTGTATCGTGTGGTTGATACCTGTGATGATTATGAACCTTGTTCGTGGGAGCAGAATGACAGTGGCAGGGTGTAGGGAGTAAGATTCTGGTGAGGAGCCGCCGAGCCGACGTGATGACGTTGGCATTATTTTGGGAGAGAGTTGTGTTTTGTAATCAACTCCTCCGTAGTTGGCTTTTAAGTTTTATTTTGTTGAGTTAAAGATGTAAAACTGAAATTTTAATTATATATATATATATATATATATATATATATATATATATATATATGAACATATTTAATTTTCGTTATGTGTATGACATGTACTGAATTATTGTTTCTATGTAATTATGCATATTCACTTAAGTAATAGCGTGTTGTTGGATGAATTTATGTTGTGACAAAATCACTTCTATTTTCATAATCAAAAAATTAAGGGAGTTCTTTTTATAAAAATTGAAATTATCAAATATTAGAGTGTGGACACCGTGCGACGAGGCGGGTCGTTATAGAGGACATGTAGTCCTCCGAAGGTGAGGACGTGTAGTCCTCTAAAAGCAAGGACGTGTAGTCCTCTAAAGGTGAGGACGTGTAGTCCTATGAGGGTTAGGACGTGTAGTCCTCTAAAGGCGAGGGCGTGTATCCCTCTGAAGGTGAGGACACGTAGTCCTCTGAAGGCGAGGGCGTGTAGCCGTCTAAAGGTGAGGACACGTAATCCTCAGAAGGTGAGGGGGTGTAGCCCTCTGAAGGCAAGGACGTGTAGTCCTCTGAAGCTGAGGACATGTAGTCCTCTAAAGGTGAGGACATGTAGCCCCATGATGGCGAGGACGTGTAGTCCTCTAATGGTAAGGACGTGCAGTCCTCTAAAGGTGAGGGTGTGTAGCCCTCTGATGGTGAGGACGTGTAGTCCTCCGATGGCGAGGGCGTGCAACCCTCAGATGGCGAGGATGGCAGCCCTCTGAAGGTAAGGACGTGTATTCCTCTGAAGGCAAGGACGTGTAGCCCTCTGATGGCGAGGACATGTAGTCCTCCGAAGGTGAGGACGTGTAGTCCTCTGAAAGCAAGGACGTGTAGTCCTCTGAAGGTGAGGACGTGTAGTCCTATGAGGGTGAGGACGTGTAGTCCTCTAAAGGCGAGGGCGTGTATCCCTCTGAAGGTGAGGACACGTAGTCCTCTGAAGGGGAGGGCGTGTAGCCCTCTGAAGGCGAGGACGTGGAGTCCTCTGAAGGTGAGGATGTGCAGTTCTCTGAAGGTGAGGACTTGCAGTCCTCTGAAAGCGAGGACGTGTAGTCCTCTAAAGGCTAGGACGTATAGTCCTCTGAAGGCAAGGACGTGTAGTCCTCTAACGGCGTGGATGTGTAGTCCTCTGAAGGCGAGAACGTGTAGTCTTCTAAAGCCGAGGAAGTGTAGTCCTCTGAAGGTGAGGACATGTAGTCCTCTGAAGGCGAGGACGTGTTGTCCTCTGAAGGGGAGGGCGTGTAGCCCTCTGAAGGCGAGGACGTGGAGTCCTCTGAAGGTGAGGATGTGTAGTCCTCTAAAGGCGAGGACGTGTAGTCCTCTGTAGGCGAGGACGTGTAGTCCTCTAAAGGCTAGGACGTATAGTCCTCTGAAGGCGAGGACGTGTAGTCCTCTGACGGCGTGAATGTGTAGTCCTCTGAAGGCGAGAACGTGTATTCTTCTGAAGCCGAGGATGTGTAGTCCTCTGAAGGCGAGGACGTGTAGTCCTCTGAAGATGAGGACATGTAGTGCTCTGAAGGTGAGGACATGTTGTCCTTTGAAGGTGAGGGCGTGCAGCCCTCTGATGGCAAGGGCGTGTAGCCCTTTGAAGGGAAGGGTATGCAGCCCTATGATGGCGAGGACGTGTAGTCCTCTAAAGGGGAGGACGTGTAGTCCTCCGAAGGTGAGGGCGTGCAGCCCTCTAAAGGCGAGGACACTAGTACCCAAGGGTCCACCCTTATGAGAAAGCAAAAGATTGACTCATCGAGAGGGCCTCTCATCCCAAACTTAAAAAAATTGGACATTAGATGTAGGAAATCTATATAGTTAACATGATTTTTAGGGATGCAGATGCACGCAACCTTTGTCGTGAAATTTGGTAAATGCGGACTTCGTATGAAACAATGCAATGTAATGGAAAGTTGTACAATGTTCATGACATTCTTTCCCTATTTTATGATTTTGATTTTGATTTAACTTTCTGGAAAACACAGATTGACTATCCTTTTGAAAGAGGTGATAATTCATGCAACCTTATCCTATCTTTTGAAAATCCATTGAAATTCTCGGGTTTGTCCCTTTTTTTTTTGTTTAAAAACATCGACGGGTGAGAACTTTTGTTCTGCCCCTATGTTCACTTGAGGTTTATGCATGGTACCTTTCATTTCACTAGTGTAGGGCTTTGAGGTACCAATCATTGTCTTTCGTCATGACCTTGTAGCAGGGAACCTATTGGGTGAGAACTTCTAATCTGCCCCTAGGTTCACTTGAGGTTTATGCATGGTGCCTTTCATTGCCCCAGTGTAAGGCTTTGAGGTACCAATCGTTGTCTTTCATCATGACCTTGTAGCAGGGAACCTATTAGGTGAGGACTTCTAATCTGCCCCTAGGTTCGCTTGAGGTTTATGCATGGTGTCTTTCATTGCCCCAGTGTAGGGCTCTGAGGTATCCATCGTTGTTTTGTTTTCACAACCTTGTAGCAAGGAAGAATGAAAGAAGCGGTTGATTCTTGCAAAAAGAATTTTCCAAGGACGAGAAATAGTTGAAGGATTTTTCAGTTGACGGGTTAAGTCAAATGACTCCTATTCTTGATAACTCACTTCTCTCTAAAAAAGACAAACCTTCCGGAATGATAAAATGAGGTCACATAAATGTCTATATTTTTACTTGAAAACACAGTCAATCAAATTCCTTTTTCCATTTTCTTTTTGAACCTTTTTTTTGCTTTACTCGTCGTTTTACGGCATCCTCACCAAATGTGTAGCACGAGTAATTTCTGATTGAATGGTCTTGGAAGTCCAAACTCAGGAGCACAGATCGCTTAAGCAAACAAACCAATGGCTTGCACCCACATTCCAGTGGAAACAAAGATTTAATTATGAGAGGATGAGGGATAAAGATGTCAAATTTATCCATTTTATTTAGCATTGTTGTCATACCTTAATTTCGTTTGGGGACCATCCATTTATTGGGATGCAACCCTCATTTGACCACTTCGAGGTACTTGGCACCCATCGTTGCATAATCCATGAAGTTCCGTAACATGCCGGAAGTCAAAAGGAAGCATTGTTGCACAATTCGTGAAGTTCCGTAACATTCTGGAAGCCAAAAAAAGGGATGATTACGTAATTCGTAAGGTTTTGTAACATTACGGAAAGAAAACAAGTATTGTTACAAAATTCATAAAGTTCCATAACGTTACGGAAAAGAATCAGCAAAAAAAAGGCAGAGGGTGTATTTAGTAAACAGGGGGGGTACAAATAGCAATCGGGCCCACTTGGGCCTTCCAGGAAGTTCCACCAGAAGGCGGTGCCATCTGGAGGAAGCAACCTAGCTCACCTGGGGGAGCTGGGTGGCAAACGCCTCCCTCATTTTCCTATAAATAGGGGGAGGAGGGCAGAACAAAAATGTTCAACCCTCCTGCTATCTGAGAATCACTTAAAATTAGTGAGAAAAATTGTTTTCGTGAAGAAAATCCAAGCCGAGGGGTTTCCGTAACGCTTCCGAGACGTTTCCGTGGGTGATTTTGCGATGATTTTCCGTCGTGCTTCATCGTTCTTCATTCGTTCTTCGTCGTCCTTCGGTCTTCAACCGGTAAGTCCCTGAAATCGAACATTTCAATTCATTCTATGTACCCTTAGTGGTCCCCACTTGTTTCGCGTGCTTTTGTTTTCATTTCATTTACTTTCCGTACCCCCTTTTGACGTGCTTTAGTCATTTATTTAAGTCATTTTCTCGCCTAATAAAAAATAAAATAAATTTCCACCGATCATTCGTATTGTAACATCTGTTAATTTCTGTTAAAATGAAATCCGACCGTTCGGTCATGCCGTAACCACGTTTAAAACCAAAAAAGAGGCAAAATAACAATATAATAATAAAAAAAATATCTTTTTAGTAAAATAATCAAAAAAATCAATCAGACATTTTTCTTTGGGATTTTCATTTCTTAATCGAATTGACTAATAATCAAAGTGAAACTAAGGCTAAAATCAATTCATAAATCAAAATTTTGTCATCACCTAAAAAGCCATTTTTTAAGGTCCAATGCCTTGAAATGATCTTTTCCGCTTTTATTGGTTAGACGTGGATTTAAAAAGCCTAAAAACAATGCATAGCATTGTCACCTCTTTCAAAAAACCAAGAGATCATTAATGGTCCAATACCTTAATGTTTTCTCTCCTTTCAAAAAGAATCAAAAGATCGTTTAATGATCCAACACCTTAAATGACCTTTCATTCAATGAAAATATATCTTGCAAAAAAGGGATAAAAACAATTTAACCAACGTTTAGTTCTCGAAGAACTACGTAGGTCTGATTTCCTTACCACAATTGAGGAATACTTAGGAGCAAGGGAAACACCCTTGTCGACCACAAAAAGATAAAAAATATAAAAGGCATAAAAAGACATAAGAACGTAAAAAAGGGAAGATAACACAAATTGAAGTCATGTTTGCACATTTGATTAAAGGCTGTCGTCCTTTGTGACGGACACGTGGGGTGCTAATACCTTCCCTGTGCGTAAATACAACTCCCGAACCTTTCTCTTAAAGTTCGTAGACCACGTCTTTTCTGGTTTTTCCAATGTTTTCCTCAAATAAACGTTGGTGGCGACTCCGCACGTATTCCTTTCTTGGAAGACGCACCTGCGAGTCTCGCGTCGCCCTCCCGCTGAAGGGTAGGTTGCGACAGTTGGCGACTCCACTGGGGACTATTTTTTAGAGAGTTAGGCCAATCAATCAGTGTGCTTTTTTACTATGACTTCCCTTTTGTTCTTGTTCTTTGTCTTTTCTTTTTCTTTCTTATGTTCTTGTGTATATAAACTCTTTTGATGCTTTTAGTGTGTTTTAAAATGTACGCATGAGGTAAATATTTATTCATTTGGTGCACACAAACACCAACACTATTTACACACACGGTGAGTTGAAAAAAGGGCCCTATACCCGGGTTCGTGGGAACATAAGGAGTGGAGGTGAATCTGTGATCATGCTAGGTCTCCGACTTGCTTGATTATAGTGAACCCTCATCTAGAGTTTTTCTCTTTGATAACATATTGTTGCTAGTAGTCCCTACTGCTGCAATATATTCTTCGAATGGGATGATACCTCTAGAGACCATCAAGAGAGATATGACCACCTTGGGGATTATCACTAAAAAGCCCTTTTAGCTCCCTCCCATGTAGGTCCCTAAAATAGGGGCACAGAGCAAACACGCTGCGTGCCATTTTTCACACTGCCATGCATGTAGTCCTAAGTGTCATGTATGCTCTTTGCTTATATTTGTTTGTGAATATTGTTGTACTATGTACATCCCTGTGTTATGCATCAAGTGCGGGTTCCGTTTTGATTCCTTCTCTTTGGAAAACCAACAGAGTGTTCGTGTCACCTTCTTAAATACATACGTCAGGCACTGTGCTACCCCAAGACGTTGTATCTAAGAAGGAGACAATTTCCCAGGCTCCCATATTCATAAATTGCATCTGTGTCATATGCATTTCTTCATGCATTCATCCATTCCACCCATGATAGATGTCGAAGTTTTGATTCGCACGGGGTTTTTGTTTCACTTTAGTAAAACATAGGAACAAATCAAACTAGAAAAAGGTTTTATCAAGTCAAGATTAAGGGCCTAGATATCACCAGCATTAAGGAGTTGGGGCGGTTGATGGGACCTCTCCAAATGCAAGCCTTCCGCAAGGCGTACGGAAAGATTTTAGATTTGACCTTAGCAGAGATATCCACAGAAGCCGTTGTATCACTCACCCAATACTATGACCGGCCTTTGAGATGCTTCACGTTTGGAGACTTCCAATTAGTACCGACTATTGAAGAATTTGAGGAGATTCTAGGATGTCCTCTTGGGGGAAGGAAACCCTATCTTTTCT
This sequence comes from Glycine max, assembly GCF_000004515.6. NCBI lineage: Eukaryota > Viridiplantae > Streptophyta > Magnoliopsida > Fabales > Fabaceae > Glycine > Glycine max. Next base: position 32,264,349 of record NC_038243.2, on the reverse strand, counting down.
CTGGGTTTCTTCCCTCCTTGAGCAAAATTGCAGTTGTGGCGAGAGGATTGGATCGTGTAAAGCAAACTCGAAACGGCGTCGTGGGCCTACCACGAAAGTACTTAGAAGGCAAGGCAAGGGATATGACGAATCAAGAGGAGTGGGTCCCGTTTATGGACGTATTAGCATTGCTAATCTTTGGGGTTGTCCTCTTTCCAAACACGGATGGTTTGGTGGACCTAGCCGCAATTGATGCTTTCCTTGCATATCACCATAGCAAAGAAAGCCCGGTAGTGGCTATCTTGGTGGACTTATTTGACACATTTGACCGAAGGTGCGAGAAGAGTAGTGCACAGATCATCTGCTGCTTATCCGCTCTTTGTGTATGGTTGGTTTCGCACCTATTCCAACAAGACATAAGGCATCCATGTCCGCTCCGAAGCCATCGCTCGTGTGTCGAAAAGAGAAGAGTAGATTGGGACCAACACTTGGCTTGGATAGGAGGCAGAACAATCAATTGGTTTCCAAGATGGAAGGAAAGAAATGAGGGAGTTCTCTTCTCATCTGGGGACTACCCAAACATCCCGTTGATAGGAACGAGGGGTTGCATTAATTACAATCCCGCACTTGCTATAAGACAATTAGGGTACCCCATGAGAGGAGCACCGGTGGAAGAAAGCTTGTCTCTTTTCCTTGTGAGAGATTTCGGCGTACAAAGTTTCAAGGTTATACAAAGAGTCCATAAGGCGTGGGAAAGCCCGTTAAGGAAAGATAAAGAACTTAGGTGCATTCGTAATGGCATCATCGGTGGTTATCATGAATGGCTGAAAGTTCGTACACGAGGGTTAGATTGGCTTTCCAAGTTAAAGATTATCAACGAAGAGAACTTTGAAGCACCGGAAGAGGACGAAGAAGTCCAAGCTCTCAAAAGCGAGTTAGGAAAGGCAAAACTCGCCAAGGAGAAGTTCAAGTTGGTTGCTACACACGTTCGGAAGGAGTGTGCCGGGTTACGGGAAGAGAATGCAATTACCGCAAGAGCCCTTGAACGAGAGACCAAGAGGGCTCGCAAGGAAGAGTATGGCCGAACAAATTTCGCGGAGCTCTATGGGGTAGCAATAATGAACTCAAGTTGCGAAGGGAAGAAAGGGACCAGTCACGAGCACATAGCATGTTCTTGAAAGAGGAGTTAGCTGCTTGCTCAAGGCCCAAAAGAAACTTGCCTCAGTGTTTATGCGAGACAGAGACCAACATGTTCGCTATCGTCAGCAAGTACCAAGAAGAACTAAATCTAGCCACGGCCCACGAGCACAAAGTGGCGGACGAGTATGCCCAAGTGTACACGGAAAAAGAGGCTAGAGGAAGGGTGATCGACTCTTTACACCAAGAGGCAACCATGTGGATGGATCGGTTTGCTCTTACCTTGAACGGGAGTCAAGAACTTCCCCGATTGTTAGCCAAGGCCAAGGCGATGGCAGACACCTACTCCGCCCCCGAAGAGATTCATGGGCTTCTCGGCTATTGTCAGCATATGATAGACTTAATGGCCCACATAATTAGAAATCGTTAGGAAACTTGTATGGTCTCTCAGACCTTGACTAGATATGACTTCCTTTTTGAAATAAAATGATCCCATGTTTTTACTCCAAAGATCGGTGCGAATCAAATCGCACCCGCATTTTATCTCTAGCATGCATTCATTTTTTACCTACTCCTCACGTTTGGTTTTTTTAGGAAAAACACCATAACTAAACGCGCCCCAAGGCAACCCTATCGCACCAGATCCAAATCTAGAACGATGGGTGATCAAGAGGAGATGCAGGAACAGATGAAAGCCAACATGTCAGCTTTGAAAGAGCAAATGGCTTCCATGGTGGAGGCCATGTTAGGAATGAGACAACTCATGGAGAAAAACGTGGCCACCGCTGTCGCTATTAGTTTGGCTGCCGAAGTAGACCCAACTCTCTTGGCTACCGCGCATAATCCTCTCCCAAACGCGGTAGGACGAGAAAGGAGCACACTGGGGTTCACCAGCAACCCCCATTTGGGAAACAACCGGGTGGCTTACCCTTATGGATTACCACCTAATTACACGCCTCCAGTCATGCTTGATGACGTGGGTCATGTCCCTTCCCCCATCCTTGAAGGGGAGCCTCATCGACAGGCCGACGAGGTTCACTAGGATCATCGAGAGTATGCCCTAGGGGATGTCGATTTCTAACCCTCGGTCCCCGTCGAGGGGCCGACACCCACTGTATTGCCTCAGCACAACCCCACAGCACAACCAATATTCTTGTCCACAAAGGGACCACCCCCGACGGCGGAAGAAAGAAGGAAACTCGATCTCATCGAGGAGAGATTGAGAGCTGTTGAAGGCTTTGGCGACTATCCGTTCGTGGACATGGCAGATCTTTGCTTGGTACCGGATGTCGTCATCACCCCAAAATTCAAGGTACCTGATTTCGACAAGTACAAAGGGACAACTTGTCCTAAGAACCATCGCAAGATGTATTGTCGCAAGATGGGGGCACATTCTAGGGATGAAAAGTTGTTAATGCACTTTTTCCAAGATAGCTTGGCTAGAGCTGCGATCATTTGGTACACTAATCTGGAAGCTTCCCGCGTCTGTACTTGGAAGGATCTGATTACTGCCTTCCATAGGCAATATCAGCACAATTCTAATATGGCTCCTGATCGCACTCAGCTGCAGAACATGGTTAAGAAGAAAAGTGAGACCTTTGAAGAGTACGCTCAACGGTGGAGAGACCTGGCAACACTAGTGGCCCCTCCCATGGTCGAAAGGGAGATGATTACCATGATGGTAGACACCTTGCCAGTGTTTTACTATGAGAAGTTGGTAGGCTACATGCCTTCCAGCTTCGCGGACTTGGTATTCGCTGGGGAAAGAATCGAAGTAGGGTTGAAGAGAGGAAAGTTCGATTACATTTCCTCCACAAGTACCAATGCTAGGAGAATCGGAGCAACTGGGGCAAAAAGGAAGGAAGGAGATACCCATGCCGTCACTTCGGCGCCCGCATGGGTCAAGCCACCGCAGACCTCTCATGGTATCCATCAGTACGCGCAACATCACCCGAGCTTCTTAGCTCGTGCCAGGAACTCCTCCAATTCAGCACCCGTACAGCCTAGAGCGCCCGCCCCCATCTAGAGGGAGGCCCCCCAAGCTCCGGCTCCAACCACGACTCGCCAGGCCGGCAATGCCCACTTTGGTGTCGGTTCCAACGCGATGAGGAACTTTCCCCCGAGGCCAATTTTAGAATTCACCACGATCCCAATGACGTACAAAGACCTCTTGCCGTCCCTCATCGCCAACCAGATGGTTGTGATATCTATCGGGAAGATCTGCCAACCTCCTTTCCCAAAGTGGTATAACCCTGACGCAACTTGCGCGTACCATTGGAAAACCCCGGGCCACTCCACCGAAAAATGCCTAGCCCTTAAATACAAGGTCCAACATTTGATAGACGCCGGATGGATGACGTTTCAAGAGGATCAGCCCAACGTGAAAACAAACCCGCTCGCCAATCATGGATGGGGAGCAGCTAATGCTGTCGAATCGGGTAGGCCGTGCAGGTCTAAGCCTTTAAAGGACGTGACGACCCCCAGGAGGTTTATCTACGAGGCCCTACAAAAGGGGGGCGTAATTCCCCACGGAGGGCATGAAGAGGATTCCTGTTTGTTGCATCCCGACGAGCTTCATAACATGGAAACATGTTTAGCTGTGGAGGACCTGTTGCAACAAATGATAGATCAAGCCCGACTGGAAGTCGGCGATGAGGGAAGGCAAGAGCAGCATATATGTATGCAGTCCACAGATGAAAGAGGTTTTGGAAGGCCTAAACCTTTGGTGGTATATTTCACCAAAGATGCAGCTCCACAAAAGCCCCGATACCCCTCGGTAGTTAAAACCTGTTCCGTTTCCATACTAAAATAGCCATGCAGTCCTGTGGAGGTATGCACCTCCAAGTGAAAGGAAGGAAGAGGCCACCAACATCAGCTCGTTGTCAGCCAAGGTGACCAATATCACGGGGCTGAGCGTCGTGACCCGCAGCGATCACGTGTTTGCACCCCCCGACCTGCCAACACAACCCGCAAATGTTAATGGGAAGGCAAAGATGGTGGAAGAACAAAATGACAAAATGACCCCCACTCCGAATGAGGATATTCCAGTGAAAGGTCTTCCGGAGAAAAGGGATGGTTGTGGCAAGAAGGAAGTGTCGCTAGAGGAAGCAAGCGAGTTTCTTCGCATTATTCAGCAAAGCGAGTTCAAGGTCATTGAGCAGCTCAACAAAACCCTGACCATGGTCAATCTTTTGGAACTACTCACGAGCTCTGAGCCTCATCAGGCTTTGCTAGTAAAGGTCTTGAACGAAGCTCATGTGGCCCAAGATATCTTTGTAGAAGGCTTTGGAGGACTCGTTAATAATATCACCGCCAACAACTATCTCGCCTTCACTGAAGAAGAAATCCCTGCCGTGGGGAGAGGGCATAACATGGCTTTGCATGTATCAGTCAAATGCATGGACCACGTCGTGGCCAAGGTGCTCATCGACAACGGTTCCAGTTTAAACGTAATGCCCAAAAGCACGTTGGAGAAATTGTCGTTTAATGCTTCCCATCTAAAGCCAAGTTCCATGCTGGTCCGTGCCTTCGACGACACCCGCCGAGAAGTTAGGGGAGAGATCAACCTCCCTGTACAGATAGGCCCCGATACCTGTTAGGTTACCTTTCAAATAATGGATATTAACCCGGCTTACAACTGCCTTTTGGGACGCCCGTGGATCCACTCGGTGGGAGTCGTTCCCTCTACACTCCACCAAAAATTAAAATTCGTAGTAGAGGGGCATTTGGTTATCGTATCAAGCAAGGAAGACATCTTGGTGAGTTGCCCATCCTCTATGCCATATGTGGAAGCCGCGAAGGAGTCATTAGAAACAGCCTTCTAGTCTTTTGAGGTGGTAAGCATTGCCTCTGTAGATTCCTTCTCTAGGCAACCTTGCCTGTCCGATATGGCAGTAATGGTGGCCCGGGTGATGTTGGGGAATGGTTACGAGCCCGGAATGGGTTTAGGCAAGGACAACGGCGGAAGAACCAGCCTGATAAGCACCAGAGGAAATCGTGGTAAGTTTGGGTTAGGCTATAAACCCACACAAGCGGACATAAGGAAAAGTGTTACGGGAAGAAAGAGCGGAAGTCAAGGCTCGCAATTAGGACGAGAAGTCGAAGGGGGCTCACCCTGCCACATCAGTAGGAGCTTTATAAGCACGGTTCTAGGACACTGTCGCAACCTACCCTTTGCGGGTGAGTGAGGCGAGGCTCACAGGTGTGTCTTCCATAGGAGGAAAATGCGTAGAGTCGCCACCAACGTTTATTGAAAGGAAAAACGTTAGAAAAACCCAAGGAAACCGGTCATGAAGAATATTCCAGATTCGGGAGTTATCTTAACGTTTGAGGAAGGTATTAACACCTCTCACGTTTCTCCCAAAGGACAACAACCTTAGATTAGAATTGTGTGAAATTATGTATCTAAACTTTTATTTCTTTTTTATTTTTGAGGTCGACAAAAGCGAGGCTCTTGCTCCTACGTACCCTCCATCGAAGAGGAAATCAGACCTACGTAGTTCTTTCAAAAGGCAATGATGTGTTGATTTTACGCTTTCGAACGGTCTATGTTAAACGATAAAAAGCAAAGAGGACCGTTTAAGGCGTTGGACCTTAAAACGTTTTTTTCAGTGATTTTTGCGGACAAAGCTTGATTTTGTGAGTTGATTTTAGCCTTAGTTTCACTTTAGTTATTAGTCAATTCAATTAAGAAAGAAAAATCCCAAAGAGAAACGTCCGATTGATTTTTTTGTTTTATTTTACTAAAAGATATTTTTTTATTATTATATTATTATTTTACCTCTTTTTTGGTTTCCAACGTGGTTAAGGCATGACCGAACGGTTGGATTTCATTTTAACAGAAATTAACAGATGTTACAATTTAAATGATCGGTGGAAATTTATTTTATTTTTTGATTAGGCGAGAAAATGACAAATAAATTACTAAAGCACGTCAAAAGGGGGTACGGAAAGTAAATGAAATGAAAATAAAAGTACAGAAAACAAGTGGGGACCACCAAGGGTATACAGAATGAATTGAAAAGTTTGATTTAAGGAACTTACCGGTTGAAGACCGAAGAACGAATGAAAGATGGCGGAAAATCTTCATGGAATCACCCACGGAAACGTTTCGGACGCGTTACGGAAGCGCCTCAGCTTTTTTTACTAAATACACCCCCTACCTTTTTTTACTAAATACACCCCCTGCCTTTTTACTAAATGACCAAGTGGGCCTGGTTTCTATTTGCACCCCCTGTTTACTAAATACACCCCAGTCTTTTTTTGCTGATTCTTTTTCCGTAACATTACGGAACTTTATGAATTCGGTAAGGATACTTGTTTTCCTTCCGTAATGTTACGGAACCTTACAAATTATGTAATCATCCCTTTTTTGGCTTTTGAAATGTTATGGAACCTCACGGATTGTGTAACAATGCTTCCTTTTGATTTCCGGCATGTTATGGAACTTCACGGATCGTGCAACAATGCTCTCTTTTAACTTCTGGCACGTTAGGGAACTTCACGTATTGTGCAACAATGGGTGCCAAGTACCTCGAAGCGGTCAAGCAAAGGGTGCATGCCATCAAACAATGGTCCCCGGACGAAATTAGGGTATGGCAGTTGCCCTTCTCTACTTACCTTTTATCGGAGATAGGAGGAAAGCAAAGATAAAACACTGATTTCGTCCGTCTTATTCCTTTTCCGTAATTAATGTATGATGACCCCTGAAGGCCATCCTTTGCCCATCATGGGAATTTAATTGATCTCAATCACAATAATCCCGACCCAAAATAATTTGAAATAAGTGACTCCCGTCTCTCCTTCTTCTTTCTTTGCACAACACAAAACAAAACAAACAAACAAACAAAAATAACATAATATATGCGTATACACATGTTTGGTGAAGGAACCGATTGGGAAAATAACAAAAAAACCGTATTTTCCCCTCACCGGAGGCTTCTTACTTGATAACGGAGGATGCATGAATGACAATCAATTCATGGGGCTCCGAATAAGATGGTGGAGGATGCACGAACAACGCTAGGAAATCAATTCATGGGGCTCCGGACTTGATGGTGGAGGATGCACGAACAACGCTAGGCAATCAATTCGTGGGGCTCCGGACTCGATGGAGCACCATATTTTAGAGAAACAATATGCATATGCCAAAATATTATTCCTTGTAACCAAAAATGAAGGGTAGGATGTCAACATTTAGCTTTTAAATGAACATTCAGGGGAAACGTCAGGTCAAACCAAAACTGGGAATAAAATCACTCATGGTCTATAAAAACTCACACAGGTAAGTGTTTTTTTACCCTAATTCCAAACCATAGCTGCACCATGACTTTATTTTGCACATGATTTCCTATCGAACCAAAAGATTTCACGCGTGATCACAGATCAATAGGATTTTCTCAAGGATGGTGTTTTTGGAGAGGAGGCTGGGTGTTTCGGTCTTTTCCTCTTTGTTCATGTGGGGAGGGACATCGCCAGTCGGGGGCGACCTTGAATGGAAATCCCAAAGGAAGAACCACTTCAAAAAAATGGGTTTTCCCTTTGCCGGCAGTCATTTACCTCGCCGAAAATTTATCTGGTCCAACGATCTCCTATTCTCTTTCCTGGTTTCCTTTATTGATCGGGAATTATTCTGTTTTCCTCCTATCCTTCCCTTTTTGCTTTCTTCTGATCTTCGATCGGGAATCCTTCTTTTCCTTTTCTTTTCTTTCTTTTCATTTCTTCCTTTTCTTTTTTTTTCTTTATCTTCCGATCTTTGATTGGGAATTCGGGTTTTAGCATTCGTTATTCGCTCTCCCTTGAGGAGATTCTGCTGTCCTCTTCTTCGGGGGAAAGGATGAGGATTCTTTTCATGGGACGAGGTCCAGAGTAGCTTAAGGTTGTGTCTCAACATGGTCTTTTCATTGTGCGTGCCCGATTTTGATATTTGGGGCGAAACAGATTGATGTGTAGGGTGTCGGTTTCGGGTTAAACTTTCATATCATTTCCACGAGGCACGCGTAACAATGATGATTTGGAAACAACGTGCACAATTAGTCATGTGTACAACTAGGTGGGTACTCAAGCATCCAGTTTATGGCATTGTGATACTAAGGCTTGGCATTTATGCAAGTAGACCCAATGTTTCCAAATTATGTTCTTTCATTGGTTCAACGAATGCATCCATTCTTATCTCGGTTATTTTAGAATATAAACTCTTAGCGTCAGTTTCTTGTTTCCAAAAGATATGTTTGCTCTCTACGAATGATTTGTGCCTCCTATGACCATAACATGCCGACCTTCGAGGTCTTTCTTTCTCTTTCCTTTTTGTTTCAATTTTCTTATGCATGTTTGCAAAAACTATACATCCATCGCTATATATGAGAAAATATTTTTCTCTGTACACCCACATTCCTATACACGAAAAACTTTTTCTATATACACACGTATTATTAAACTCTTTCTCTTTATATCAACATGGTCTATATAAAACCTCTATTCCTTTTCAAAGATTTCTTTTCCCTTTTTCAACATACACTCGTTTTTTATACAAAAATTTTCTTTATATACACTCATTGCTCACACACAAGAATTTCTTTTCACACATTATTTATACACACAAAATCTTTTCATACACTTTTTATATACAAAAACTCTTTTCTTTTCATTATATACAAATATGACATTTTGTTCACAACGCCTCTTTCTTTTTCTATTCTTGGTGTTATCATGATGTTTGTTCATTTTATTTTAGGACGACGTTCCTAAATAAAAACTCTACACGGTTCCGGAATTTCAACAAACATTATCGACAATAACAAAGTAAGCACTAACGCAACAGTCCAAACAAAATGTATGCACAAAACAAATGACAATCGAAACAACAAAAACAAACGTTAGTCCCTCAAGTCATAGAAATAAAATAACATGTAAATGATAAAGGATGAAACATAAAAAGAATATGAATTTGGGGATCCCATGGTCATGTGGCTCCGCTCCCTCCCAAGAAACTGAGCAAATTCGTCATCTCCTCATCCATGCGGGCCTCCTCTACATCGCTCGGGGATCCTGCAGGCGCCTCCCCAGCCTGGGCCTCGGGCCAATCTCTGGGCCATGCGACCTCAGCCCTAAACTGATCTAGAGTAGGGCACGCAAAAGGAACAAAACCCTGGCCCTGCTAACTGAGGCTGAGCTAGTAGAGACACTCATGTATCTGCACCTGCCCCCGGTGGTTGGCCGCCTGCTAGCGAACCAAGTGCTGTAGATACCGCTCCATGCCTAATGACCCAGCAGGATCAGCCTGATGAGGTGGTGGTGGTGCGTCTGCGGCCTGTGGTGCATCACCTTGCGCCTGCCTAGGCGTGCAATACTTCTCAATGAAGGCCCGGGTGATCAACAGTCGGATCACCTTACTAGGTGTGACGGGAACCCCAAATGACTAGCAGAGGCCCGTGATCAATGCTGGAAACCCCAGGGCCCTGTTAGACTTATCCGGGTCTAGAGGGTGCCTGGTGGGTGGCATACCTGCAAATAAATAGATGGCGTCAGCAATAAACTGAGCCACATGGACGCTCATTCGTGTCAGGATGGCATACACCAGCTGACACTTCGGCAGAGGAAGGTTGGAGTTATGATCACTATGCAAGACATTGCTGAGCAGCAATGTCATCCACATCTGGGTCAAGGTGGTCATGCTGGTGCGCATGATCCGCACCCGCCTCCATGCAGCGATCCGAGCGAAATCCTGACCCGGTATGCATAATAGCTGGGTAATGGCCTCTTCGTCGAACCCATCAGCCCTGTTCCTCTTCTAACTAAACTCGCACTCCTGACATTCCTCTAACACTAGCGGGTCACCCAGGAACTGGCTGAGGGCATCTGTGTCAAAGGGAATCCACTGACCCCTCACCCATGACCGCATGTCCCGCACTCCCTCTTTTGTGGGCCAAGCATTAGCATAAAACTCTAGGACTATATCTGGGTCAAACTTAGACATGGGAGTGACCAACGACGTCCAATGTCTGCGAGCTATCTCCTCCTGAAAATCGGTGTACTCATCGTCCCTGAGTTGGACGCGTCTCTCTCGGTGGAACGACCATCCTTTGATGGCCTCAAAGCGATGTTGGTGCATGGCGCTCCGAAAATGGTGACTATCAAACTCAGGGGCGGCACTGGTCTCTTCAGCCGCGGCGTCCCTCCTAGATCTCTTCACAGAAAGCTTTTTCGAAGCCATTTCTTGCGAGGACAAACATTTGGAAAGTTAGTTTACAAGAAAATACCAATCATTACGAACAAGATCCAAACAACACTTATATGGTGCGAGTGTCAATATGCACTTTACAAAACAATCACATTGGGGCATGTGTTATTTTATGACACATATCTATATACATGCATTTACACACGCACACATAAAAGTTTTTTGGTGAAAGGCCTTTTATGACACACATCCATGTATGTTTTTGACAAGCCTTTTCATGCTACATCCCACATATATGCACATTTTTTGAAAGGCTCCTTATGCTACATACTCACAAATATACATATTTTGAAAGGCATTTTTACGCTACCTATCCAACATATACAAATTTTGAAAGGCATTTTTTGCTATATATTCACACACTTTGCAAGGCATTTTCATGCTATATATTCACACTTTGCAAGGCATTTTCATGCTATATATTTACACACTTTGCAATGCATTTTCATGCTAAATATTCACATATATACATACTATTGAAAGGTATTTTTCATGCTACCTAGGTGCAGGGTATTCCTCATGAGGCAGCAAATTCAAATTCTAGTCAAAAACTTCTCAAACATGTTCTAATATTCATGCATTTTTGACATTCAAAACCAAAAACTTAGATTCCTAGGCGTAAGTCATGCTTTTGGCACTTTAGTCTAGCTTCTACAAAACTGCCCACACACTCACAATGGCAGCCATATGTGCATAATATGTTTCACAAGCTAAGTTTCACAAAATCAAGCGCAAATGCCATTGAGGCATTTCACTGAACACTTGGTGGGCGCAAGTTTAAGCATGAAAATCAAGGGAATGGGGGCAATGTGGCATGCCCCATTACTCCAGAATACAACCTAGGCCTAAAGCCATCCCCTACAACCCCTTAATTAATAAAAAATAGGAAACAATCCAAGGATAAATCCCTCACATTTTTTAGCAAATACATGCAACTTAGAGCACCAAAATACATCAATGGAAAGCTAAAGAGCCCAAGAATGAGGTACTTACTTGTTGGAGATGAATAATAGAGCAAAATGGAATCAAAAACGCGAAAAATGGTGACCTAAGGGCTGCAAAACTCGTGAATCCCGTGAGCCTTTGTTTCTTGAATGAGGGGGGAGAGTTTTTGGGTGCAGAAACCTTCCCCCTCCCCCTTTTTAACCCTCTTCGTGCAGGGGTTGCTCGCCCAAGCGAGCTAACCTGCATTTTTTTTTGGGTATCAAATAAGTGCGGCTTCCTATGGGTCGGCGTTTGCTTATTCGAACCCCCCTCAGGGTATATTAAACATCCAATATTTTAAAGACACAACAATAATAATTGTTGGGAATTTAAAGAATACTAGGTTGCCTTGCAGTGGCATTTTTCGTTTGTCCAGAGCTAGGCAAGGGACGACGATCTAGCGGTCGTGACCCTAGCCTCTATTTGCGTCCGTCCCTAGGTACCTGAAAATAGGAAACGACATTGCGCGGCAAACTATGACCGCGTTACCGTTTTACCTTGATTGGTTTCTGCCTTCAGCTTCGTCCCGACATCTGACCACTGTCTAAGACGATTCTGCCCCTGTTATCACAAAATATGCATGCGTATGCGTATGCATGAGTGTCTTCAAATGCAACAATCTTTTTAGCGAAAGCTGGTTAGGTTCAGTTTTAATTAAGCGCTTGGGACACTCCATGAACTGAGCGAAAAGGCTCAGGTTATCACAAACTACACATGGTTTAAAACCAAAGTGAGGACTGAAGCCTCAAACCCATGTTCTCTTCTTTTAAAGAACTGTGACGAGAAAATTACAGCGGACAGGAATCCCTGGGGGAAACCAAGGAGAACACACAAAAATAAAAGAACATTCAGTGATTTCCTCAATTGCCCCAGATCCTAAGCGTAGTATCGCTTGACAACATCGGAGTTCACGGGTGAGGGTAGCTCCTCGCCATCCATGTTGGTGAGCACTAGAGCCCCTCCAGAAAAAGCCTTTTTCACAATGAAAGGCCCTTCGTAGTTCGGGGCCCACTTCCCTCAATTATCTTTAACAACGTGGGATATTTTTTTCAGCACAAGGTCCCCCTCGTTGAACTTGCGGGGGCGCACCTTCTTGTCGAACGCGTTCTTTATCCTTTGTTGATACAGGGGCCCATGGCTCATGGCCGTCAAACGCTTACCTTCAATAAGGTTGAGTTGGTCGTAGCGTGTTTGAGCCCACTCTGATTCTTCTAGGCCCGATTCCGCTAGTATCTTCTGGGAAGGGACCTCTACCTCAAATGGGAGTACCGCTTCCATCCCATAAACCAAGGAGTACGGCGTTGCCCCAGTAGAAGTTCGTACCGAGGTTCGATATCCATGCAGGGAAAAAAGAAACATCTCAAGCCAATCTTTGTACGACACTGTCATCTTCTAAATAATTTTTTTAATATTTTTATTTGCAGCCTCCACAGCCCCGTTCATCTTCGACCGATAGGGGGTGGAGTTATGATGCTGGATCTTGAAATCCTCGCACATTTCCTGCATCATTTTGTTATTCAGATTGGTGCCATTGTCAGTAATGATTTTCCTAGGGAGTCCGTATCAACAAATCAGTTCCCTCTTTATGAATCTGACCACCACACTCCTCGTGACATTGGTATAGGAAGCCGCTTCGACCCATTTGGTGAAATAATCTATCGCCACGAGAATGAAGCATTGACCGTTCGAAGCCTTGGGTTCGATGGCCCCTATGACATCTATCCCCCACATGGAAAAAGGCCAAGGGGGCGGACATGATATTCAGAGGATGTGGCGGAACATTGACATTGTCTGCGAACGCTTGACATTTATGGCATTTCCTTACATGGGTGCAGCAATCGCTTTCCATAGTGAGCCAGTAATAACCTGCTCTAAGGATCTTCCTGGCCATAGCATGCTCATTGGCATGTGTCCCAAATGAACCCTCATGGACTTCCTCAATCATGTAGTTCGCCTCTTTGGCATCTACGCATCGCAGGAGGGTCATGTCATGGCTTCGTTTGTACAGGACGATACCACTCACAAAGAAACCAGTAGTCAATCTCCTTAACATTCTTTTGTCATTGTCAGAAATCCATGGTGGATATTCTTTGTTCTCGACATACTGTTTGATGTCAAAATTCCATGGTTTCCCATCTCGCTCTTCCTCTATCGCAAAACAATGTGGCGGCTTGCCCCGAGATCTGAATTCAATGTATAGCAGATCCCCGTGTGGGGCAAGTTGAAACATGGATGCCAAGGTGGCCAATGCATTGACCATTTGGTTCTCTTCCCGAGGTATGTGGTGGAAAGAAATGTCGTCAAAGAATTCGGCTAACTTCAAGATATAAGTTTGATAGAGTATGAATTTTTGATCCCTAGTTTCCCATTCTCCTCTCAACTAACGTATTACCAAAGTCGAGTCTCCATACACTTTGAGTAGTTTTACGTCAAAATCAATGGCAGCTTGAATCCCAAGGGCGCATGCTTCATATTCGTCCATATTGTGGGTACAATCGAAACCCAGCCTGGCCGTGAAAGGGATACATTGATCATCTGGGGATACAAGGACTGCCCCTACTCCATGGCCCAAAGCATTAGATGCCTCATCGAAACAAACAATCCATTTGTCTATATCCTCGTGCGTCCGCTTATCTTCGAATAGGGCCATGATGTCTTCATCTGGGAACTCTGGGTGCATTGGCCGATAATCTTGGAGGGGTTGTTGGGCCAAATAATCTACCAAGGCGCTTCCCTTTATCGCCTTTTGGGTGACATACTCAATATCGAATTCAGATAGTAGTACCTGCCACCTAGCGATTCATCCCGTGAGGGCCGGTTTCCCAAATATGTATTTCACGGGATCCATTTTGGAAATAAGCCACATGGTATGACTGAGCATGTACTGCCTAAGACGATGTGACGCCCATACCAAGGTGCAGCACGTCCTTTCCAACATTGAGTAATTCATCTCACAGGCGGTAAACTTCTTGCTGAAATAGTAAATGGCTTGTTCCTTCTTCCAAGAGTCATCGTGCTGACCCAACACGCACCCCATAGACTCGTCTAACACAGTCATGTACAGGAAAAGAGGTCTTCCTATCACAGGTGGCATGAGCACCGGGATATTCGCGAGGCTCTGTTTGATTTTTTCGAAGGCCTCTTGGCAGTCACTATTCCACAGGACCGCCTGGTTTTTACACAATCGTTTGAAGATGGGCTCGCAGGTAGGGATGAGTTGCGAGATAAATCTCGTGATGTAATTCAACCTGCCCAGGAAACCTCGAACCTGCTTCTTTGTGCGTGGCTCTGGAATTTCAAGAATGGCCTTCACTTTCTCAGGATCTATCTCTATCGCTTTCTGGCTCACGATAAAACCCAACAACTTTCTCGACTTTACCCCAAAGGTGCACTTGGCGGGGTTTAGTTTCAGTTGGTATTTCCGCAGCCTTCCAAACAGCTTATACAGATTGACGAGGTGTTTGTCCTCGGTCCGAGATTTGGCAATCATGTCATCTACATAGACTTCTATCTCTTTATGCATCATTTCGTGGAATAAAGCTACCATGGCATGTTGATAGGTTGCCCCAGCATTTTTTAGCCCGAAGGCCATCACTTTGTAGCAGAATGTTCCCCATAGGGTGACGAAAATGGTCTTCTCCACCTCTTCGGTGCCATTTTTATCTGGTTATACCCTGAGAAACCATCCATAAATGAGAAAAGGGCGAACTTAGCTGTAATATCTACTAGTATATCAATGTGTGGTAAGGGAAAATTGTCTTTAGGACTTGCTCGGTTTAAATCCCGATAGTCTACGCACATTCGCACTTTGCCATCTTTTTTCGGGACAAGGACAATGTTGGCTACCCACTCTGGGTATCGAGCCACTGCTAAGAAACCCGCATCGAACTTCTTTCTCACTTCTTCTTTAATTTTCAAAGACATTTCGGGTCTCATCCTTCGTAATTTTTGCTTAACCGGGGAAGACCCAGGATTCAATGGCAACCTATGCTGCATAATGTCGAGGTCCAGACCTGGCATGTCTTGGTACGACCATGCGAAGATGTCTTGATATTCTTCGAGAAGGGTTACCAAACCTCGGCAGATAAGTGCGGTCATACCAGTTCCTACTTTCACTTCTTTCTTTCCCTCTCCGGTCTCTAAGTCTATCAGTTCGGTTTCCTCTTGGTGAGGCTTCATTTCGCGTTGTCATACCCTAATTTCGTCCGGGGATTATTACTTAATGACATGCAACCTTTGGTTGGCCGCTTCGAGATACTTGGCAACCTTTGTTGCACAATATGCGAAGTCTCGAGACGCGCCGAAAATCAAAAGGAAGTATTGTTACGCAATCCGTGAGTTTCCGTAACTTCTTCGAAAGCTAAAAAAGAGTAAACACATGATCTGTAAGGATTCGTAACCTTACGGAAAGAAAATAAGTATCGTTACAAAATTCGTAAAGTTTCGTAACGTTACGGAAAAAGAATCGCCAAAAAAGGGCAAACGGGGGTGCAAATAGTAATTTTCGAGTCTGGGCCCTTCTAGGGGTTTCTGGGCAATTTCTTGCTTAAGGTGGAAGCAATCTAGCTCGCCTGGGCGAGCTAGGTGGCAACCACCTCCCCCGTTTTGTTAAATAATGGGATTCCGGGGCTTCCGGGACACCCGTAATGCTTCCGTAAAATTCCCATAACCCTAAATAAGCATATTTCACTTAATACGGGTGAGAGGGAAGAGAAAAAAAGAAGAAAATCAAGTCCTATATGCTTCCATAAGGCTTCCGTAACTTTTCCGTAAATTACGAAAGAGGGGGGTGAACTTATCAAAATCGGGGGGCGCAAATAGCAATTTCGAAATTTTGAGTTGGGCCTTCCAGAATGTTTTTTTGGAGCTGGGTTGCTTCCACGCCTGGGCGAGCTGGGCGGCAACCTCCTCCCCATTTTTCCTATAAATAGGCTGAAAGGGGTTGTTCTAAGGATCCCGGATCCCCCTGGTGAGGTATTTCAGCTGTTTTGGGTGAAAAAAATTGTTTCCATGAAGAAAATCCAAGCCGAGGTGCTTCCGTAACGCTTTCGAGATGTTTCCGTAAGCAAATCCGTGAAGGTTTTCCTCCGGTATTCACCGTTCTTCGTTCTTCAACGGGTAAGTTTCCAAATTGAGCTTTTCAATTCATTCTATGTACTCGTTGGTCCCCATTTGTTTTATGTACTTTTATTCTCGTTTCATTTACTTTCCATACCCCCTTTTGACGTGCTTCAGTCATTTATTTAAGTCATTTCTCGCCTAATCAAAAAATAAAATAAATTTTCACCGATCATTTGATTTGTAATATCCGTGAATTTCAGTTAAAATGAATTTCGACCGTTCGGTCGTGCCATAACCACGTTGAAAATCAAAAAAGAGGTAAAATAATAAATATAATAATCAAAAAATACCTTTTAGTAAAATAAAAGCGGAAAAATCAATCGGACGTTTCTCTTTGGGATTTCTCGTTCTTAATTGAATTGACTAATAACTAAAATGAAACTAAGGCTAAAATCAACTTGCCTGGTCAAGCTCGTCCACAAAAAAAAAGTCACTAAAAAGGGTTTGAAAGTTTATCATCTCAGTTCTCCTTATCAAGTAAATAGATCATTTTTAAGGTCCAACGCCTTAAAATGATCACCTTTCAAGTAAAAAGAATCGCTTGATTCACACTTAAGAAAGAATTACGTAGGTCTGATTTCCTCTTCGATGGAGGGTACGTAGGAGCAAAAGCCCCGCTTTTGTCGACCTCAAAAAATAAAAAGAAATAAAAGTTAAGGTAATACAATTTCCACAATTCTAAAAAATAGGTTGTTGTCCTTTGAGACAAACGTGAGAGGTGCTAATACCTTCCTCAAACGTAAATACAACTCCCGAACTTAGAATTTTCATTTTGACCGGTTCCCTTTGGTTTTTCCGACATTTTCCAAAAATAAACGTTGGTGGCGACTCCGTGCATCTTTCCTCCTTTGGAAAGCGCACCCGCGAGTGTCGCCTCGCTCGCCCGCAAAAGGGCATGTTGCGACAATTGGCGACTCCACTGGGGACTTTTTGTGAGTTAGGCCTATTTTAAAGAATTGTGGAATTGTGAAACTTTGTGTGTGCCTTTTTCGAACTGTGTAAAATGTAAATAACTGTTGTCTATTTCACATTCTTTACACTGCATTCTAAGCACCCACGGGTTTGAGTAAAAAAGGGGCCCTATACCCGGGTTCATGGGAATCTAAGGAGTGGAGGTGAATCTATAATCATGCTAGGTCTCTGACTTGCTTGATAATAGTGAAACCTCGTCTAGAGCTTTCTCTCTTTATAATATGTTGTCGCTGGTATTCCATACCGCCACAATATTATTATCTTGAGTGATGATACCTCTAGAAAACAGTCGTGTAAGTTATGAATCATTGGGAATAGTTATTAGAGACCCCTAGATACTATCCTGTAGGTCCCTAAAATAGAGGCACGGAGCAAACACGCTGCGTGCCGTTTTAAACACTGCCATGCATGTAGTCCTAAATGTCATATACGCCTTTGCTTGTAATTATTTATGGATATTGTTGTACTCTGTGCATCCCCCTGTTGCGCTTTTGCGCATCTGCATCATGCCGTCACACATGCATTGTATGTGGGTCTCGTCTTTTGTCGTGGGAAGTCGAAAGATCCATATCGTCTTCTTAACTGCACACATGGGGCTCTCGTGTCCGTAAATGCATTCATATCATGCACCGCATAAACATCTCTTCAGCATCATAATGAACATATCGTTCTTGCATTTGTCCGTTATCACATTCCCATTTTGCATGAGTCATTGCATCATCATGCATATGCGTTCAACATACTTTTTGTTCTACATGTTTGCTCATACATGATCCTTGTATTTTCCTCTACAAAACAAAAACAAAAAAAGGGAAGCATGAAAATTCATGATGCATTCTTAGTTGCATGTGTTAGGTACCGTGAGCCAACCATGTTGGGATCATAAACCCATTTCTAAAATTAAAAAAAAAAACACAAACAACAAAACAAAATGATTGAGCATGGTACCTAATGCGTGGTTAATTAAGAAAGGATGTCTCTTCGGGCATCTCAATCTCATAATTACATTTTCCATGCGTATCATGCGTATTCTCGAGTCTTTCACCCCTATGAAATGTTGTTGAAGTATTGGCGATCAAAGTTTCCATTCCCTGGGTTATGGGGTTGAACCAAGCTCACGCTTTTACGAAAAGGTTCATCGAGTCAAGTTGAAGTATGGAAGTAACCATCTTGCAAAAAATTGGGGCAAAAGATGGATCGTGTTACATCGCTACTTCGTCTACTGCCAAACACATTTAGGGCTGTCGATGTCCCTGTTACTTCCAGTTTCACCTTGACGAAGATGTCATGGACCAAGTTGAAAATCTAAATTGATTCAACCCCATATCCTGTGTAAAAACTCATAACACTTCAACTGTGCATCATTCGCATACATCCATGCTTTTCATTGGTTGCATTGTTCATTGCATTCTTTCCTTAAAAAAAAAAGAAAAAAAGAAAGAGAGAGAACTTAATCATTGTTATAAAAAAGAAAAGAACCCGCTTTACGGCGCCCTTACCGAACCTGTAAAGCAGAGGAGGTGCAAGAGAAGGTGAAGGCCGACATGGAGGCCATGAAAGAGAAAATGGCCACAATGATGGAGGCCATGATGAGCATGAAGAAGATAATGGAAGCCAATGCGGTTACAATTGCCGCTACCAGCACTGTTGCTAAGGTGAACCTGATGCCCCCATCTGGCCTCAACCAAATGAATCATCCAACCTCAGCTATGGTAGGCAAGATTTGGGAAGTACCGGCAGCCCCCATGATGTGCAAATTCAAAACGAGCACGCCTTCTCGCCATATGGCTTGCCTCTCAACTATACACCACCCAATGTGGCGTACACTCCCAACAAGAATGTCAATAATTCCACTCCTATACCCTTTGAGAGCCAACAATCCTAAACTGATCATGCACATGTCTCTTAAACTGTGGGGGAGACACATGAAATTCCCCACCACAATCTAGCCGACTTCGAGCCTTGCCTCGGATATGCCACTGAAGGGCAAGCAGTTGGTGGTATACCCCTGCAAAACACTTTGGAGGGTCCTCAGTATCACCCGCAACTACACCTCTTGCATTCCACAATAAGTAAAAACCCTCATGCTATGGCAGAAATGGGAAAGTTGGATCATTTAGAGGAAAGGCTCAGGGCCATTGAAGGAGGTGAAGATTATGCCTTTGCTAACCTAGAAGAGTTGTTCCTAGTATCCAATATCATCACCCCTCCCAAGTTCAAGGTGCTGGACTTTGACAAGTACAAGGGGACTACTTGCCCCAAGAACCATCTAAAGATGTATTGTCGGAAGATGGGGGCATACGCAAAAGATGAGGAATTGTTGATACATTCCTTCCAAGAAAGTCTTACTGGGGTAGTTGTTCCCTGGTACACTAACTTGGAACCTTCCCGAGTCCATTCCAGGGAGGACCTAATGGTTGCCTTCGTTAGGCAGTGTCGGTATAATGGCTTCTGATAGGATGCAACTACAAAACATGTGCAAAAAGGGGGCACGGATCTTTCAAAGAATACACCCAAAGGTGGAGAACCTGGCAGCTCAAGTGGCACCTCAATGACGAAAAAAATGATGACAATGATAGTAGACACATTACCAGTATTCTACTATGGAAAATGGTGGGTTACACACCTTCAAGCTTTGCGGATTTGGTCTTCGCCGGCGAAATGATCGAAGTGGGTCTAAAAAGAGGCAAATCTGATCATCTTGTTTTGATAAATGCAAAAAAAAAAAAAAAACTGGGGCAAGTGAAAAGGATGAGAAGGAGGGAGAAACCTATGTTGTGACTGCCATTCTTATACGACCAAGTTTCCCACCAACCCAACAATGTCATTACTCAGCCAATAACAACCCTTCTCATTACCCACCACCCAGTCATCCACAAAGGCCATCCCTAAAATCAACCACAAAGCCTACCTACCGCACTTCCAATGACAAACACCACCTTTAGCATAAACCAAAACACCAACCAAGAAATGAATTTTGCAGTGAAAAAGCCTGTAGAATTCACCCCAATTCCATTGTCCTATGCTAACTTGCTCCCATATCTACTTGATAATTCAATGGTAGCCATAACCCCAGCCAAGGTTCATCAACCTCCATTTCTCCGAGAATACGATTCGAACGCAACGTGTGCTTGTCACGGAGAAGCCCCGGGGCGTTCCATTGAGCATTGCAGGGCTCTGAAGCGTAAGGTGCAAGGTCTAATTGATGCTGGCTGAAATTTGAGGAGAATCGTGTGTAAATCCTGACATTGACAAGAGATGCCACACATGGGGCAATTTTGAAAGCTGTTGTTAGATGTCTCTAATGACGCATCTTTGCTTATTCAACTTTCACCCGAATGTGGGTGCAAGCCATTGGTCTGTTTGCTCAAGCGACCTGTGCTCCTGAGTTTGGACTTCCAAGACCGTTCAATCAGAGATTACTCGTCTTGCACGTTGGTGGGGGTGCCGTAAAACAACGAGTAAAGTTCAAAACCAATAAGTTTCAAAATAAAAAAAATAAAAAAAAGAGTTCAAAAAAGAAAAAAAATAAAAAGAAGCATTTGATTGACTGTGTTTTCAAGACGTTCATGTGACCTCATTTTATCATTGTGGAAAGTTTGTCTTTTAGAGAGAAGTGAGTTATCAAGAATAGGATGTTGGACAAATGACCTCAGTTACCTTAAGGAAAAAAAGGGGTTGAATTAAGATACAAAGGCTATTCCCCAATTAAACTTTCACTCTCTCTTTTGGGATTAACAATGCACCCTTAACATGAATTACTCAAAAGACAATTCAAAATAAACTTCTTTAAAGCAAAAGATAAATAGCAATAAAAAAAAAGAAGCTTAAGGGAAGAGAGGAATGCAAACTTGATTTATATTGGTTTGGCCACTTCCCGTGCCTACGTCCAGTCCTCAAGCAACCCACTTGAGATTTTCCACTCTCTTTGTAAAAATTCCTTCTACAAAGTCTGAACCACACAGGGACAACCCTTCCCTTGTGTTCAGGAATCCTCTACAACAAGAGACCCACGGTCTCTTAATCCCTTTTCAGAAATAAGAAGAAGAAAAGAAGAGATCTCTCTTAAAAGAGATAGATTGTACAATGAAGATCAATCAAAATTCCTTATTGAATATGCAAGTGGTTGACCAAGGAATCTTTTTGAGAAAATAAGACAGTTCAGTTCAGAAAAACTCTTAATCTTTTGAAAGGATAAAACTTTTTGGGCAATGAAAACACCCTTTAAATTCGTGTTTCCAAGTCACCTTTGATGGTCATTCATAAACCATTTGAATAGATGTGACTCTTGGAAATTATTTTCTGAAAATCCCCTCTAGTAATCGATTACAAGACTTGTGTAATCGATTACAGGCTTTAAAATTTGAATTAAAATGTTCAATAAACTGTTGGTAATCAGTTACCATCCATGCGTAATCAATTACACATTATAAATTTTGAATTCAAATTTCTAGTGACTGTGATAAACATTTTCAGCTGCTGGTAATCGATTACCAGAGAGAAAATCTCAATTTGAAATGATAGAATTCTTTGGTTAAACCTTTTGTTTTTTCAATTTGGAAACTTCTTCCTAAAGATTCTAGAGATCAACTAGATCATATATCTTGATTTTCTTGGATTCTTGTCTTGAATAAAACTTAGAAGCACTTGATCCTTTAGCATCATCAAGACATCAAAACATCTTGCTTCTACATAGGAGTCATTTGACTTAATCCATCAACTGAAAGATCCTTCAACTATTTCTCGTCCTTGGAAAATTCTTTTTGCAAGAATCAACTGTGTCTTTCATTCTTCCTCACTACGAGGTTGTAAAAACAAGACAACAATTGGTACCTCTAAGCCCTACACTGGGGCAATGAAAGGC
Organism: Glycine max; assembly: GCF_000004515.6. Classification (NCBI taxonomy): domain Eukaryota; kingdom Viridiplantae; phylum Streptophyta; class Magnoliopsida; order Fabales; family Fabaceae; genus Glycine; species Glycine max. The sequence continues at coordinate 32,242,054 of NC_038243.2, read as the reverse complement.
CCCATGCATAAACCTCAAACGAACCTAGGGGCAGATTAGAAGTTCTCACCCAATAGGTTCCTTGCTACAAGCTCATGGCGAAAGACAACGATTGTGCCTCAAAGCCTTACACTGGGGCAATGAAAGGCACCATGTAAAAACCTCAAGCGAACCTAGGGGCAGATTAGAAGTTTTCACCCAATAGGTTCGCAGGTACAAGGTCATGACGAAAGATAACAATTGGTACCTCAAAGCCTTACACTGGGGCAATGAGGGGCGTCATGCATGAGCCTCAAGTGAATATAGGGGCAGATCAAAAGTTCTCACCCATCGATGTTTTTTTTTAAAAAAAAAAAGGGGACAAACCCTGGAATTTCAATGGATTGGTTAAACGTCAAATGGCTCCATTGCCGTCACTCCAAAATGGTCAAGTGACTAAATCAAAAAGAACATACACTCTGAGGGAGTTCTCGGAGAGATTTGCAAAAAGATAGGATGAGGTTGCATGAATTATCACCTCTTTCAAAAGGACAGTCAATCTGTGTTTTCTAAAAAATTAAATCAAAATCAAAATTACAAAATAGGGAAAGAATGTCATGAACGTTGTACAACTTTCCATTACATTGCATTGTTTCATATGAAGTCTGCATTTACCACATTTCAAGACAAAGGTTGCATGCATCTGCATCCCTAAAAATCATGTTAACTGCATAGATTTCCTACATCTAATATCCAGTCGTGTGGATTTGGGATGACCGGCCCTCTCGGTGAGTCGATCTCTTGATTTCTCATAAGGGTGGACCCTTGGGTACTAGTACCTATCTTCTTCAGAGGGCTACATGTCCTCGCCATCAGAGGGTTGCACGCCCTCGCCTTCAGAGGGCTGCACGCCCTCACCTTCAGAGGGCCGCCCGCCCTCACCTTCATAGGGCTACACGACCTCACCTTTAGAGGGCTGCACGTCCTCACCTGCAGAGGACTACACGTCCTCGCCATCAGAGGGTTGCATGCCCTCGCCTTTAGAGGACTATACGTCCTCACCTTCAGAGGACTATACGTACTAACCTTCAGAGGACTACACGTCCTCGCCTTCAGAGGACTTCACATCCTCACCTTCAGAGGGTTACACACCCTCGTCTTTAGAGGACTACACGTCCTCACCTTCATAGGGCTACACACCCTCGTCTTTAGAGGACTACACGTCCTCACCTTCATAGGGCTACACGCCCTCACCTTTAGAGGACTAGACACCCTCATCTTCAGAGGACTATACGTCCTCCCCTTGAGAGGACTACACATCCTCACCTTTGGAGGGCTACATGGCCTCGCCCTTGTAGGGCTACACGCCCTCACCTTCAGAGGACTACACATCCTCGCCTTTAGAGGATTACACGTCCTCGCCTTTAGAGGACTACACGTCCTCGCCTTTAGAGGATTACACGTCCTCGCCTTTAGAGGACTACACGTCCTCGCCTTTAGAGGATTACACGTCCTCGCCTTCAGAGGGCCGCGCGCCCTCGCCTTCAGAGGACTACACGCCCTCACCTTCAGAGGGCTGCACGCCCTCGCCTATAGAGGACTACACGTCTTCAACTTCAGAGGACTACACGTCCTCGCCGTCAAAGGGTCATGTACCTTCACCTTTGTAGGGCTACATGCCCTCACTTTCAGAGGACTACATGTCCTCGCCTTTAGAGGACTACACGTCCTCGCCATCAGAGGACTACATGTCCCCCATTTTCAAAGGGCAACACGCCCTCACCTTTAGAGGACTGCACGTCCTCGCCATCATAGGACTACACTCCCTCGCCTTCAAAATGCGGCATGTCCTAAACTTCAGAGGGCTGCACGCCCTCGCCTTTAGAGGGTTACGCGTCCTCACTTTCAGTGGACTCCATATCCACACCTTAAGATAATTTAAGGTCCTCTGCCCTTAAATGCTTAACCGAGACTCGCGCTCCCGGTTAAGGGGCCAGTAGTTTCCTTTTATCAATTTCTGGGCCACCCCCTTATATTGGAGGGTGACCAACTATGCGAGCACATCCAGAGAGGTAGGCTATCACATATCTACTATGCATACCGGGGCAAGATTTCACCCGTGCCGCTACCAAAAGACGAGTGCGGATCATGCGCACCAACATGACCACTCTTACATGGATATGGATGACGTTGCTATTTAGCAACATTCTGCCCAGCGACCACAATGCCAATCTCCCCCTGCAGATGTATCAGTTGGTCTGTGCCGTCATGACATAGGTAAGTATGCACATGGCTCGATTGATTTCTGATGTCATCTATTGTTTGCAGGGATCGCGCCCACAAGACGCCCAGTGGACCCGAAGAAGTTCAACAGGGCCCTGGGGTTTCCAGCTCTGGTTACGGGCCTTTGTCAGTCCTACAGGGTGCCCGTCCCCCCAGCGAGGTCATGCCATCGTGACATAGGTAAGTATGCACGTGACTCAATTTATTTCTGATGTCATCTATTGTTTGCAGGGATCGCGCCCACAAGACGCCCAGTGGACCCGAAGAAGTCCAACAGGGCCCTGGGGTTTCCAACTCTGATTACAGGCCTCTGTCAGTCCTACAGGGTGCCCATTCCCCCAGCGAGGTCATGCCATCGTGACATAGGTAAGTATGCACGTGACTCAATTTATTTCTGATACCATCTATTGTTTGCAGGAATCACACCCACAAAGACACTCACTGGACCCGAAGAAGTCCAACAGGGCCCTGGGGTTTCCAACTCTGGTTACGGGCCTCCGTAGTCCTACAGGGTGCCCGTTCCCCACGGCAAGGTCACATCATCATGACATAGGTAAGTATGCACCTCGCTCAACTGATTTTTGATTTCATCTATTGTTTGCAGGGATTGCGCCTGCAAGACACCAAGTGGACCCGAAGAAGTCCAACAGGGTCTTGGAGTTGTCAAGCTCTAATTACGGGTCTCTGTCATTTCTACGGAGTGCTTGTCACCTCTAGCAAGGGCATCAGGCCCCATACTAATCGAGCTTTCATCAAGAAGTACTGCATCCCCAGGCAGGCGCAGGGCGAAACACCACAGCAGCCTGAGGATGGCCGGTAGCGGGCAACAGACGCACCGCCATCACCTCTAGAGTTCACCTCAGCTCATCCACAAAAAGGTTAGAGCGTTGCTTACGACCCATGGTCGACCAATAGGCGACCAAGTCCAAAGCCAAAGGTAAGAAAAGTATTAGGTCCGTGACCGACAAGCCATCAAGCGTCCAGCTCAAGACGTTAAAGAAGCGCTACTAGGAGGCAACCTAGTACCTTTTAAATCTCTGCTTGTTATCTGATCACCTTTGTTTCTCAAGTCATAGCAGGTGTCGCAACCTACCCTTCGGCAGGAGGGCGACGCGTGACTCGCGGGATGCGTGTTCCACGAAAGGAATACGCGCGGAGTTGCCACCAACATTTATTTGAGGAAAACGTCGGAAAAACCGGAAAAGACGCGATCTACGAAATTTTAAGTGAAAGGCTCGGGAGTTGTATTTACGCACGGGGAAGGTGTTAGCACCCCACACGTCCGTCCCAAGGGACGGCAGCCTTTACTCGAATGTGCAAACATGACTTTGATTTTTACATTCCCTTTTATGTCTTTATATCCTTTATACCCTTTTTATATTTTTTTCTCTTTTTGTGGTCGACAAGGGTGTTTCCCTTTGCTCCTACGTATTCCTCAATTGCGATGAGGAAATCAGACCTACGTAGTTCTTTCGGAACAAAGTGTTTGGTTAAGTTGTTTTTGTCTTTTTTTGCAAAATATGTTTTTATTGAACAAAAGGTCATTTAAGGTGTTGGACCATTAAACGGTCTTTTGATTTTGAAAGGAGAGAAACGTTAAGGCGTTGGACCATTAACGATCTCTTGTTTTTGAAAGGAGATAAACGTTAAGGCATTGGACCATTAACGATCTCTTGGGGTGGTCGACAAAAGCGGGGCTTTTGCTCCTACGTATCCTCAATTGCGATGAGGAAATCAGACCTACGTAGTTCTTGCAAAAGCGGTAAAGTTACATGTTGATTTTATGCTTTTGAACGGTCCATGTTAACCGATAAAAGCAAAGAGGACCGTTTAAGGCGTTGGACCTTAAAACGGTTTTTAGTGATTTTTCGGACAAAACTTGATTTGTGAGTCTATTTTAGTCTTAGTTTCACTTTGGTTATTAATCAATTCATTCAACGAAACTTTCAAAGAAAAACGTCCGATTGATTTTTTTTGGTTATTTTATTCAAAGATATTTTGATTATTTTATTATTATTTTTCAAGATATTTTGATTATTTTATTATTATTTTACTTTTTTTGGTTTAACCGAGGTTATAGCGTGAACGATCGGTTAGATTTCGTTTTAAAAGTGATTAAATGAGATGACAACACAAATGATCGGTTGAAATTCATTTTATCATTTATTAGGTGAGAAAACGACTTAAATAAACGGTAAAAGCGCGTTAAAGACGGAAGAAAAGAAATCGAAAATGAACGAAATAAAGATGAAAGCTTAAAAAAACAAGAAATGAATTGAAAGTCTAGGATTCGAAAACTTACCCGTTGAAGAACGAAGAACGGATGAAGAACGGTGAAGAACGGACGAAAACCTTCACGGATTTACTTACGGAAACATCTCGGAAGCGTTACGGAAGCACCTCAGCTTGGATTTTCTTCACGGAAACAATTTTTTTCACCCAAAACAGCTGAAATATATAGCCAGGGGGCTGAGGGATCCTTAGAACAGCCCCCTTCAACCTATTTATAGGAAAAAGGGGGAGGAGGTTGCCGCCCAGCTCGCCCAGGCGACCTTAGCTCGCCTAGGTGAGCTGGGTTCCTTCCTCCAGAAGCAACCCAGCTTCAAAAAACATTCTAGAAGGCCCAATTCAAAATTTCAAATTTGCTATTTGCACACCCCCAATTTTGATAAGTTCACCCCCTTCTTTCGTAATTTACGGAAAAGTTACGGAAGCCTTACGGAAGCATATAGGACTTGATTTTCTTCTTTTTTTCTCTTCCGTCTCACCCGTATTAAGTTAATTATGCTTATTTTGAGTTATGGGAATTTTACGAAAGCATTACGGGTGTCCCAGAAGCCCCGGAATCCCATTTTTCAACAAAACGGGGGGTGTGGTGGCCATCTAGCTCGCCCAGGCGGGCGAGGTTACTTCAACCTTAAGCAATAAATTGCCCAGAAACCTCTAGAAGGGCCCAGATTCGAAAATTACTATTTGCACCCCCCCCCATTTTACTAAATACACCCCCTTTGGCTTTTTTGGTGATTCTTTTTTCGTAAAGTTACGGAAACTTACGAATTTCGTAACGATACTTGTTTTCTTTCCGTAATGTTACAGAACCTTGCGGATTACATAATCATCCCTTTTTTGACTTACGGAATGTTACGGAACCTCACGAATTGTGCAACGATGCTTCCTTTTTTATTTCCGGTGTCACGGAACCTTATGGATTGTGCATCAATATTTTCTTTTGTTTTCCGGCATGTCCCGGAATTTCACAAATTGCCTAATGATGGGTGCCAAGCACCTCACAAGGACCAAACAAAAGTTGCATGTCATCAAGCAAAGGTCCTCGGACGAAATTAGGGTATGACAGTTGCCCCTCTTTACTTGTCTTTTATTGGAGATAAAAGGGAAGTAAAGATAAGACACTAATTTCGTTCCTCTCGGTTGACGAGAGTCGCGGGTGACCATAAAATACCTCCGCATGTAAATGACTTGATGTCCCCGGGCGAACAAAAGGTGCAGAAGACGATGTCAATCTCTGCATGCTATCAAGCGTTCTGTCTTACAGATAGCAAAAGAATGTTTATACGGATAACCACTCGGGTATTTCCGCCCGTCAGCGTGACTCAAATGTCAGTATGACAGATCTTGTGAGCGCGGAAGATGACGTAAATCTCCACATGTCAACGGGCTTGTCGGCCGCGATTGACGAAGGGCGCAGAATGACCATAATTTGTCTCTGCGTGCCATCGGACACAACTGTGTCTGAATGGCAAAAGGGTGTGCGGAATGACCATAATTTGTCTCCGCATGTCATCGGGCCCGCCGCCTCTAGATGACAAAAGGGCATAGAATGACCATAATTTGTCTCTGCGTGCCATCGGACACAACTGTGTCTGAATGGCAAAAAGGTGTGCGGAATGACCATAATTTGTCTCCGCATGTCATCGGGCCCGCCGCCTCTGGATGACAAAAGGGCGCAGAATGACCATAATTTGTCTCTACGTGCCATCGGACACAACTGTGCCTGAATGGCAAAAGGGTGTGCGGGATGACCATAATTTGTCTCCGCATGTCATCGGGCCCGCCGCCTCTGGATGACAAAAGGGCACAGAATGACCATAATTTGTCTCTACGTGCCATCGGACACAACTGTGCCTGAATGGCAAAAGGGTGTGCAGAATGACCATAATTTGTCTCCGCATGTCATCGGGCCCGCCGCCTTTGGATGACAAAAGGGCGCAGAATGACCATAATTTGTCTCTGCGTGCCATCGGATACAACTGTGTCTGAATGGCAAAAAGGTGTGCGGAATGACCATAATTTGTCTCCGCATGTCATATGACCTCAGGGTCAGTATGACAGAGATTGTGGGGCAGCCGACAAAAGCAAGGCTCTTGCTCCTACGTATCCTCCAATGAGGAACTCAGACCTACGTAGTTCTGGATAACTTGTGAGACTTGAAAAAGTCTCCACCGGAAGATGCTGACATCTCCGGAAAGGGCGCAGATGACCACATTGGCCTCTGCTCATCAATCACACTTGGGGTCACTGAATGACGAGGTGCGGATAACCGTAAGGTGTCTCCGCAGGCCACCAGCTCTTGGGTCATGGTAACAAAAAGCGGTGTGGTCGACAAAAGCGGGGCTCTTGCTCCTACGTATCCCCAAATGAGGAACTCAGACCTACGTAGTTCTGGATAACTTGTGAGACTTGAAAAAGTCTCGATGTTTTCTCCACTGAAATGCAAACATGCTTTAGCAAAGAGACAAATATTCCAACTGATTAGAGTAGCATATGCCTTTTTTGAGTAAAAAACAATGCGTCTACCGGGGAAGGAGAGTATGCTGATGAAATCCCCCATAACCATAAATAAGATTTTGGATGTTAGCATTTCGTTTCTAAATGACCATTTAGAGGAAACACTGGGTTCAACCAAAATAGAAGAAATCCACTCAAAGTGTATCAATCTCGCACAGGTAAGTGTTTTATCCTAATTCCGAACCATAGATATGTCATGACTTGATTTTACAAATCATTTCCTATCAAATCAAAGATTACATGTGTGATCATGGATCAATAGGACTTCCCTTGGGGATGGGTTCTTTTGGTGGGTTTTTCGGCTTTTGATTGATTTGATTTTTTTTCTGGCTTTTTTTTTTCTTTTCTTGTTTGACGCGAGGCGAACAAGTCACCGACGCACGGGATTTTGGTTGGTAATCAAAGGGAGAAGACCACTTTAGGTCATGGTTTCCTTTCCTTCCTTTTGTTCATTTGGTGACAATTCTGTATTGTTCAGATATTGTCTGGTCAAAAGACCTTTCTGCACATTTCTTCTGCTTCTTTGATCAGGAACTTTCTTTCCTTCCTTTTTACTTTCTCCCATTCTTTGGTTAGGAATTTTCTCTTTTCTTTTCGCTTTCTCCCACTCTTTGATTGGGAATTTCCTTTCCTCTTTTTTTCTTTCTCTTTGATTGGAAATTTCCTTTCCTTGTTTTTTGCTTCCGAGGGTAAGGATTGACATTCTCACCCTAGGTCAAGGTTTATGGTGAGTTAGGATTTTGGCTCAAGAGTATGATGGCTAGACATGACACATGCCAGGGTTTGGTTTGGTTCAAGGATAAAAGGGATGCCCCACATTATTTCCATGACACAAATGCAAAGATGATGATTTGGAAATTTTATGCAAAACTGGTCATGCATGCACCTATGTGGACACTCAAGTGTCAAATTTTTATGATCATGTGATGCTAGGGCTCAGGATTCATTTCCTCTATTTTAAATCAACCCAATGTTTCCAAAATATGTTCTTTTATCAATTTGTGCATTCATTCGAGTCCATTTTGGGTACTCGGGAAAATTTCACAGCATTCACCCTTCAGGTGTACACACATTTTTTTTCAAAAACTAGCTATGATCAGCGAATTTTTTTTTTCAAAGAAGAGTTGGATGTCATCTCTTTTCAAAAGCATGTTGGTTTTTCAGCTAGACAACTTATTTTTCTTTTTTCTCTTTTTTTTCTTTTTTTTTATTTGTTTATTTCTTTTTCTTGTTTGTTTTTGTTTTTTTTTCCTTTTTTTTTCCATGAGGTATTTTGCTACCTAAACATGTGTATATTTTTGTTAGGTATTTTTGCTATATACATGCATAAGGTATCTTGCTACCTAAACATACATATATATATTTTGTGAGGTATGACTACCTTCCGAGCTTGCGCTTGTTTTATTTAAATTCCCATGATCATGAGCAACTAGGTGTGTCCTACTATAAAAAGTGATCAAATAGCAAGCAGAAATTTAAAAGTTACTAGGTTGCCTCCTAGTAGCGCTTCTTTAACGTCTTGAGCTGGACGCCTGATGACTTGTTTGTCACGGACCTAGTACTTTTGCTTATCTTTGGCTTTGGACTTAGTAGCCTGCTGGTCGGCCATGTGTCGTAGGCAACGCTCTAACCTTTTTGTGGATGAGCTGAGGTGAACTCTAGAGGTGGTGGCAATGTGTCTATTGCCCGCTACCGGCCATCCCAATGCTGCTGTGGTGTTTCGCCCTGCGCCTGCCTGGGGGCGCAGTACTTCTTGATGAAAGCCTGGTTAATAGGGGGCCTGATGACCTTGCTGGGGGCGACAGGCACCCCGTAGAATCGACAGAGGCCCGTAATCAGAGCTGGCAACCCCAAGACCCCGTTGGACTTCTCCGGGTCCACAGTGTTTTGCGGGCACGATCCCTGCAAACAACAGATGACATAAAAAATTAGTTGGGGGGAGGTGCGTACTTACCTATGCCACGACGACATGAACTTGCTGGGGGGAACGGGCGCCCTGTAGGGCCGACAGAGGCCCGTAACCAGAGCTGGAAACCTCAGGGCCCTGTTGGACTTCTTCAGGTCCACTGGGTGTCTTTGTGGGTGCGATCCCTGCAAACAATAGATGGTATCAGAAATCAGTTGAACCATATGCATACTTACCCACGTCGGGACGACACAGACCAACTGATACTTTTGCAGGGGGAGATTGGCATTGTGGTCGCTGGGCAAAATGTTGCTAAGTAGCAATGTCATCTATATCTATGTAAGAGTGGTCATGTTGGTGCGCATGATCCGCACTCGTCTCTTTGCAGCGGCACGGGTGAAATCTTGCCCCGTTATGCATAGTAGCTGTGTGATAGCCTCCCTCTCTTGTTGTGCTCGCACAGTTGGCCCTCCTCCAATATCAGGGGGTGGCCCAGGAACCATTAAAAGGAAACTACTGGTCCCTTAACTGGGAGTGCAAGTCTCGGTTAAGCATTTAAGGACAGAGGACCTTAAATTCTCTTAAGGTGCGGATGTGGAGCACACTGAAAATGAGGACACGTAGCCCTCTAAAGGTGAGGGCGTGCAGCCCTCTCAAGGCAAGGATGTGTAGTCCTCTGGAGGTGAGGGCGTGCAGCCCTCTATTGGCGAGGACGTGTAGTCCTCTTCAAGGTGAGGGCGTGCAGCTCTCTGTTGGCGAGGACGTGTAGTACTCTCAAGGTGAGGGCGTACAGCCCTCTGTTGGCGAGGACGTGTAGTCCTCTCAAGGAGAGGGCGTGCAGCCCTCTATTGGCGAGGACGTGTAGTCCTCTAAAGGTGAGGGCGTGTAGCCCTCTGAAGGTGAGGACATGCAGTCCTCTGATGGCGAGGGCGTGTAGCCCTCTGAAGGTAAGGACATGCAGTCCTCTGATGGCGAGGGCGTGTAGCCCTCTGAAGGTGTGGACATGTGGTCCTCTAAAGGTGAGGGCGTGTAGCCCTACGAAGGTGAGGACATGCACTCCTCTGATGGCGAGGGCGTGTAGCCCTCTGAAGGTGAGGACATGCAGTCCTCTGATGGCAGGGCGTGTAGCCCTCTGAAGGTGAGGACGTGTGGTCCTCTAAAGGTGAGGGCGTGTAGCCCTCTAAAGGTGAGGGCGTGTAGCCCTACGAAGGTGAGGACATGCAGTCCTCTGATGGCGAGGGCGTGTAGCCCTCTGAAGGTGAGGACATGCAGTCCTCTGATGGCGAGGGCGTGTAGCCCTCTGAAGGTAAGGACGTGTGGTCCTCTGATGGCAAGGGCGTGTAGCCCTCTGAAGGTGAGGGCGTGCAGCCCTCTGTTGGCGAGGACGTGTAGTCCTCTTCAAGGTGAGGGCGTGCAGCCCTACGAAGGTGAGGACGTGTAGTCCTCTCAAGGCGAGGACGTGTAGTCCTCTAAAGGTGATAGGTACAAGTACCCAAGGGTCCATCCTTATGAGGAAGCAAGAGACCGACTCATCGAGAGGGCCGGTCATCCAAAATCCACACGACTGGATATTAGATGTAGGAAATCTATGCAGTTAACATAATTTTTAGGGATGCAGATGCATGCAACCTTTGTCGTGAAATTCGGTAAATGCGGACTTCATATGAACCAATGCAATGTAATGGAAAGTTGTACAATGTTCATGACATTTTTTCCCTATTTTGTGATTTTGATTTTGATTTAATTTTTTGAAAACACAGATTGACTGTCCTTTTGAAAGAGGTGATAATTCATGCAACCTCATCCTATCTTTTTGTAAATCTCTCCGGGAACTCCCTCAGAGTGCATGTTCTTTTTGATTTAGTCACTTGACCATTTTGGAGTGACGGCAATGGAGCCATTTGATGTTTAACCAATCCATTGAAATTCCAGGGTTTGTCCCCCTTTATTATTATTTTTTTTATTTTTTAAAAAAACATCGATGGGTGAGAACTTTTGATTTGCCCTTATGTTCACTTGAGGCTCATGCACGATGCCCCTCATTGCCCCAGTGTAAGGCTTTGAGGTACCAATTGTTATCTTTCGTCATGACCTTGTAGCAAGGAACCTATTGGGTGAGAACTTCTAATCTGCCCCTAGGTTCGTTTGAGGTTTATGCATAGTGCCTTTCATTGCCCCAGTGTAGGGCTCTAAGGTATCCATCGTTGTTTTGTTTTCACAACCTTGTAGCAAGGGAGAATGAAAGAAGCAGTTGATTTTTGCAAAAAGAATTTTCCAAGGACGAGAAATATTTGAAGGATTTTTGAGTTGATGGATTAAGTCAAATGACTCCTATGTAGAAGCAAGATGTTTTGATGTCTTGATGATGCTAAAAGATCAAGTGCTTCTAAGTTTTATTCAAGACAAGAATCCAAGAAAATGTATGATCAAGTTGATCTCTAGAATCTTTAGGAAGAAGTTTCCAAATTGAAAAAAAACAAAAGGTTTGACCAAAGAATTCTATCATTTCAAATTGAGATTTTCTTTCCGGTAATCGATTATCAGCAGCTGAAAATGTTTATCACAGTCACTAGAAATTTGAATTCAAAATTTATAATGTGTAATTGATTACACATGGATGGTAATTGATTACCAGCAGTTCATTGAACATTTTAATTCAAATTTTTAAAACCTGTAATCGATTACACAAGTCTTGTAATCGATTACTAGAGGGGATTTTCAGAAAATAATTTCCAAGAGTCACATCTATCAAATGTTTTATGAATGGCCATCAAAGGTCTATTTATATGTGACTTGGAAACACGAATCTAAAGAGAGTTTTCATTGCCAAAAAGTTTTATCCTCTCAAAAGATTAAGAGTTTTTCTGAACTGAAATGTTTTATCCTCTCAAAAAGATTCCTTGGTCAACCACTTGCATATTCAATAAGGAATTTTGATTGATCTTCACTGTACAATCTATCTCTTTTAAGAGAGATCTCTTCTTCTCTTCTTCTTACTTCTGAAAAGGGATTAAGAGACTGAGAGTCTCTTGTTGTAGAGGATTCTTGAACACAAGGGAAGGGTTGTCCCTGTGTGGTTCAGACTTTGTAAAAGGAGTTTTACAAAGAGAGTGGAGAATCTCAAGTGGGTTGCTTGAGGACTGGACGTAGGCGCGGGAAGTGGCCGAACCAGTATAAATCAAGTTTGCATTCCTCTCTTCCTTTAAACTTCTTTTATTTATTTCTATTTATCTTTTGCTTTAAAGAAGTTTATTTTGAAATGCCTTTTGAGTAATTCATGTTAAGGGTGCATTGTTAATCCAAAAAGAAAGAGCGATAGTTCAATTGGGGAATAGTCTTTGCATCTTAATTCAACCCCTTTTTTTCTTAAGGTAACTTAGGCCATTTGTCCAATATCCTATTCTTGACAACTCGCTTCTCTAAGAAGACAAACTTTCCGGCATGATAAAATGAGGTCACGTGAACGCCTATATTTTTACTTGAAAACACAGTCAATCAAATGCCCTCTCTTCTTTTTTTTTGTTTTTTTGTTTTTTTTTACTTTACTCGTCGTTTTACGACACCCCCACCAACGTGCAAGATGAGTAATCTCTGATTGAACGGTCTTGGAAGTCAACACTCAGGAGCGCAGGTTGCTTGAGCAAACAGACCAATGGCTTACACTCACATTCCGGTGGAAGTTGAATAAGCAAAGATGTGTTCGTGAGAGGATGAGAGAGACATGTTAGTATAGAGCAATAAAAGAAGAGAAAGAAATAAAGGGAAGAAAGAAAAAGACACACAGTTTAACGTGGTTCAGCACACAATGTATGTGCCTACGTCCACGGCTACACTAGGAGAACTTTTTATTACTTGCACATAAAAGCTTACAAGGTGTCTCTATATATAACACTAGTGAGACACAAGTTTTTACAAACCAAGCGATGTGGGACTAAGCCCACACAAGTTTTACAGACCAAGCGATGTGGGACAAAGGAACTAAGACCACAAACTCTAACAATTCTCCCACTTGGGGTCTAAGTTCCAAACTCTAGCAGCTCCTTGTAAGCAACGAGTTCATCGACTCTCTACCTAGTGTAGCGCCTTCATCTTCAATTATCCTTGAAGGCCAACTGAGGCAATGCAAAGCCTCAGTTTGTCAGTTGTAACAGCTTTAGTCAACATATCTGCTGGATTCTCTGATCCTAAGATCTTCAATAAAGATAAGTTTCCATCATTTATCAACTCCCTGATAAAATGGTATCTTAATTGAATATGCTTGCATCTAGAATGGAAGACTGGATTCTTAGCAAGACTTATAGCACTTTGACTGTAACTAAACATTGGAGCATCATCTTGTTCTTTCCCCAATTCATTGAGAAAATTCTTTAGCCAAATCATCTCCTTAGCTGCTTTTGAGATAGCTATGTACTCGGCTTCCGTGGTTGAGAGAGCAACTCTATCTTGAAGTTTAGACTTCCAACTCACAGCAGTACCTCCCAAGGTAAAAATGTAGCCTGTGGTGCTCTTCTTGGTATCAAAATCTCCTCCCAAGTCTGCATCTGAAAATCCCTGTAAAGTGAGATTGCCTTTTCTGAAGCACAAACACATCTCTGAAGTACCCTTCAAATATCTGAGTATCCACTTTACTCCTTCCCAATGCTCCTTTGCTGGATTTAATAGGAACCTACTGACAACTCCCACTGCATGTGCTATGTCAGGTCTGGTACACACCATAGCATACATCAAACTCCCAACTGCTGATGCATATGGTACTCTTGACATGTAACATTTTTCTTCATCTGTCTGCAAAGATTGCTTCTTTGAAAACTTCAAATGAGATCCCAAAGGGGTATTCCTGGTCTTAGAATCTCCAAGGTAAAACCTGTCAAGCAACTTGTGTATATATTTCTCCTGAGACAGCTTCAAAATTCCTTCTGATCTGTTTCTAAGAATTCTCATACCAAGGATTTGTTTAGCTGGACCAAGATCCTTCATTTCAAAGTTTTCTGCCAACTGCTGCTTCAACCTGTTAATTTCTGCCATACTAGATCCTGCAATCAACATGTCATCAACATACACAACAAGGATAACATAACTATTAGTATATTTTTTAACATAGCAGCAATGGTCCATGTCACATCTTTTGAATCCTGAGTTGCTCATAAACTCATTAAACTTCTTGTACCATTGCCTCGGTGCTTGTTTCAAGCCATACAAACTTTTGTGAAGCTTGCATACAAGATTCTCCTTGCCTGGCACTTCAAAACCTTCTGGTTGGGTCATATAGATGTCTTCCTCTAAATCCCCATGCAAGAATGCAGTTTTAACATCTAACTGCTCCAAGTGAAGATTCTCTGCAGCTACTATGCTCAGAATAACTCTGATGGTAGTCATCTTTACAACTGGAGAGAAGATCTCTGTGAAATCAATTCCTTGTTTCTGCTGAAACCCTTTCACCACAAGTCTCGCCTTGTATCTTCTTCTACCGTCAGATTCTTCCTTTAGCCTATAGACCCACCTATTCTGTAATGCCTTCTTTCCTTCTGGCAATTTAGTTAAAGACCACGTCTTATTCTTCTGAAGGGATGTCATCTCATCTTTCATCGCTAGCTCCCACTCAATAGTGTCATTCCCCTGTGTAGCCTCATTGAAACATTCTGGCTCACCAGCATCAGTTAACAACAAATAATGCAATGAAGGGGAATACCTATCTGGTGGTACTGAAATTCTGCTAGATTTTCTTGGAGGAGTTGATGGTTCTGGTTCTGACTCAACCTCTACGCTTGTACTCTGGTTTCTGTTGGCTACATCACTTTCTGAGATTTCTTCAAGTGTTGCTTTCTCAGAAATTTCTGACAGTTTACCTGCACATGTAGATTCTGCAGAAAATTTGTCCTTATAAAATAAGTTCTCATTAAAAGTAACATTTCTGCTTCTGATAACTTTCTTGGTTTGGTCATCCCAAAACCTGTAGCCATACATGTCAGATCCATAACCAATAAAATAACACTTCCTTGCCTTCGGATCCAATTTATCTCTACTATTAGAGTCTGTCAGTATATATGAAACACAACCAAAAATTCTCAAATGTGAAAGTTTTACCTCCTTTCCAAACCATACTTCTTCAGGCAACTGATAATTCAAAGGAACTGATGGTCCTCTATTGATGAGATATGTTGCTGTGTTTATTGCTTCTGCCCAGAATGCTTTAGGCAAGCCAGATTGGATCCGCATACACCTTGCTCTCTCATTCAAGGTTCTATTCATCCTTTCTGCAACACCGTTTTGCTCAGGTGTTCCTGGTATTGTCTTGATCATTCTGATCCCATGTTCTGAACAGAAGTCTTTAAACTCCTGACTATCATACTCCCCACCATTGTCAGATTTCAGACTTTTAACCTTTAGACCTGTCTGATTTTCAACTTCTGTTTTCCACCTTTTAAACACAGAAAACACATCAGATTTATTTTTAAGAAAATAAACCCATACCTTTCTGGTAGAGTCGTCGATAAAGGTGACATAATAGCGTGAGTTTCCAACAGATTTCACTGGGGCTGGCCCCCAAACATCTGTGTGCACCAATTCTAGCTTTTCAGCTTTCAGAGTCTTCCCTACCCTTGAGAAACTGACCTTTTTCTGCTTTCCAAGGATACAATGTTCATAAGCACCAACATCAACATGCTTGAGGCTTGATAGCTTACCCTTTGCCGCCATAAGCTTCATTCCTTTTTCACTCATATGTCCAAGTCTTTGATGCCACATGGTTGAATTATTGACAGCCTCAGTAACTGCTACCATATCCTCATCTGCAATCATGTAAAGAGATCCTCGCTTCTTTCCACGAGCCACAATGAGATTGCCTTTTGTTACCTTCCAAGCTCCATCTCCAAAAGTGGTGTGATGTCCCTTATCATCCAACTGCCCTATAGATATTAAATTTCTCTTTAAGGCAGGAATATGTCTGACATTGTGCAATGTCCATAGGGATCCACTGGAGGTCTTGATGTTGATATCACCTCTTCCGACAATGTCAAGAGATTTTCCATCTGCAAGGTAAACTTTTCCAAATCTTCCAGAAACATAGTTAGACAATAAATCTTTAGAGGGAGTAGTGTGGAACGACGCACCTGAGTCCATGATCCATGAATCAACAGGACTATCCAAACTGCAAATTAATGCATCATCAAGTTCATCAGTTGCTGCATTTGCGGATTCATCATCATCGCGCTTCTTGTTTTTGTGCGACTTGTTCTTCTTTGGTGCCTTGCACTGATTGCTAAAGTGACCTCTCTTGTCACAATTCCAACAAGTAACGTCACTTTGAAATTTTCTCTGACCTTTCCCTCTTGACTTTGATCTGCCTCGACCATTCTGACCCTTCTGGGTAGTCCTTCCCCTGCCTTCAGTATTCAATGCTGAATTGGAAACATGACTGGAAGATTCTCCTGAATCTCTCTTGCGAACATCTTCGCTCAAGATCAAGTCACGGATGTCACTAAGCTTTAATGTGTTCTCCCTTGTAGAACTACTAACTGCAGTAACAGTTGCAGCCCAACTATCCGGTAGTGATGACAATAGAATCAATGCCTTCACCTCATCCTCAAATTTAATCTGCACAGATTCCAATTGGGCAAGAATAGTATTAAACTCATTAATATGATCAGTTACAGAGATACCTTCTCTCATCTTGAGGTTGAACAATCGACACATCAAGTATACTTTGTTGGCTGCTGACGGCTTCTCGTGCATATCTGATAATGCCTTCATTAAGCCTGCAGTAGTCTTCTCGTTCACGATGTTGAACGCGACGTTCTTGGCTAATGTCAATCTGATCACGCCAAGAGCCTGTCGATCTAGCAAGTTCCATTCTTCTTGCTTCATGTCTTCTGGCTTAACCCCTGATAAGGGCTGATACAGCTTCTTCTGATATAGATAATCCTCTATCTGCATCTTCCAAAAGCTGAAATCTCTGCCATCGAACTTCTCGATCTTCACCTTCCCCTCTTCTAATGCCATTGCTCCCACTGCCTCCTCTAAACTGAGAAGACTCCCACTAATTCCTTTAAACTAAGGAAATCCCGTGGAGTAACCAAAAGCTCTGATACCAGTTGTTAGTATAGAGCAATAAAAGAAGAGAAAGAAATAAAGGGAAGAAAGAAAAAGACACACAGTTTAACGTGGTTCAGCACACAATGTATGTGCCTACGTCCACGGCTACACTAGGAGAACTTTTTATTACTTGCACATAAAAGCTTACAAGGTGTCTCTATATATAACACTAGTGAGACACAAGTTTTTACAAACCAAGCGATGTGGGACTAAGCCCACACAAGTTTTACTGACCAAGCGATGTGGGACAAAGGAACTAAGACCACAAACTCTAACAAGACAAGGATGTCCATTTTATCCATATCATTCAACATTGTAACTGTGGTTTATAATAATGGAATAAACTTGAAAATCCTGATGAGTCATGACAACAGCTTCCAGAATTGCCCCATGTATGGTGTTGCTTGTCAATGTTAGGATTCAACAAGCGATTCTCCTCAAATTTCAGCCAGCCCGTATCAATTAGACTTCACACTTTATGCTTCGGGGTCATACAATGCTCAATGGAATGCCCCGGGGCTCCTCCATGATAAGCACACGTTGCGTTTGAGTCGTATCCTTAGAAAAATGGAGGTTGAGGAACCTTGGTTGGGGTTATGGCTACCATTGAATTATCGAGTGGATATGGGATCAAGTTTAGCATATGACAACGGAATTTGGGGTGAACCCTACAGGCTTTTTGCTGCAAAATTCCTTTTTGTTGGTGTTTTTGGTTTGTGCTAAAGGTGGTCTTTGTCATTGGAAGTGCGGTAGACAGGCTTTGTGGTTGATTTAAGGATGGCCTTTGAGGATAAATGGGTGGTGGGTAAGGAGGAGGTTTGTTATTGGCTGAGTAATGACATTGTTGGGTTGGTGGGAAACTTGGCTGTATAGGAATGGCAGTCACAGCATGGGTTTCTCCCTCTTTCTCACCCTCTTCATTTGCCCCAGTTTTCTCAGTCGTCCTAGTAGGATGATCAAATTTGCCTCTTTTCGGACCCACATTGATCCTTTCACTGGCGAAGACCAAATCTGCAAGGCTTTGAGGGTGCGTAGCCCACCATCTTTTCATAGTAGAGTATCGATAATGTGTCTACCATCACGATTATTGTCTCCCTTTCCATCATTGGGGCTACCACCTGGGCCGCCAGATCCCTCCACCTTTTGGGTGTGTTCTTTGAAAGATCTGTCCCCCTTTTTGCACACGTTCTGTAGTTGCATCCTATCCGGAACCATATCAAAATTGTACTGATACTGCCTAACAAAGGCAACCATTAGGTCCTTCCAAGAATGGACTCGGGAAGGTTCCAAGTTAGTGTACCAAGTAATAGCTACCCCAGTAAGACTTTCTTGGAAGGAATGTATCAACAATTCCTCATCTTTTGCGTATTCCCCCATCTTCTGACAATACATCTTTAGATGGTTCTTGGGACAAGTAGTCCCCTTGTACTTGTCAAAGTCCAGCACCTTGAACTTGGGAGGGGTGATGATATTGGGTACTAGGAACAACTCTTCTAGGTTAGCAAAGGCATAATCTTCACCTCCTTCAATGGCCCTGAGCCTTTCCTCTAGATGATCCAACTTTCCCATTCCTGCCATAGTCATGAGGGTTTTTAACCGCTGTGGAACGTGAGGGTTGTGGTTGTGGATGATACTGAGGGCCCTCCAAAGTATTTTGTAGGGGTATACCACCAACTGCTTGCCCTTTAGTGGCATATCCGAGGCAAGGCTCGAAGTCGGCTAGATCGTGGTGGGGAATTTCATGCGTCTCCTCCATGGGTCGAGAGACATGTGCATGATCAGATTGAGGTTGTTGGCTCTTAATGAGTATGGGTGTGGAGTTATTGACATCCTCATTGGGAATGTACGCCACATTGGGTGGTGTATAGTTTGGGAGACAAGCCATATGGCAGGAAGGCGTGCTTGTTTTGAATTTGCACATCATGGGGTCATCCGTACTTCCCAAATCTTTGCCTACCATATTTGAGGTTGGATGGCCAGATGGGAGCATCGGAGCATCGGGTTCACCTTAGCGACAGCGCTAGTAGCGGCAACTATAATCGCATTGGCTTCCATTATCTTCTTCATGCTCATCATGGCCTCCATCATTGTGGCCATTTGCTCTTTCATGGCCTCCATTTCGGCCTTCATCTTCTCTTTCACCCATTACTCTAGCTCTAGCACGAGTTCGGTAAGCGCGCCATAAAGCGTGTCCTTTTCTTTTTGATAACAATGATTAAGTTCATTTTATTTTATTTTATTTTATTTTTCAAGGAAAGAATGCAATGAGCAATGCAACCAATGAAAAGCATGGATGTATGCGAATGATGTACAGTTGAAGTATTGCGGATTTTTATGCAGGATATGGGGTTGAATCAATTTAGATTTTCAACATGGTCCATGATATCTTTGTCAAGGTGAAACTGGAAGTAACAAGGACATCAACAATCCTAAATATGTTTGGCAGTAGACGAAGCAGTGATGTGACTCGATTCATCTTTTGCCCCAATTTTGCAAGACGGTTACTTCCATATTTCAACTTGACTTGATGAACCTTTTTGTAAAAGCATGAGCTTGGTTCAACCCTATAATCCAAGGAAAGGCAATTCTGATCGCCAATACTTCAACAACATCTCATAGGGATGAATGACTCGGGCATACTTTAAGCTTATGCACGGAAAATGTAATTATGAAATTGAGATGCCCGAAGAAACACCATTTCCTAGTTAACCATGCATTAGGTACCATGTTCAATTATTTTGTTTTGTTGTTGTGTGTTTTTTTTTTTTTAGAAATGGGTTTATGATCCCAACATGGTTGGTTCATGGTGCCTAACACATGCAACTAAGAATGTAGTGTGAAGTTTCACGCTTCCCCTTTTTTGTTTTTGTTTTGTAGAGGAAAACGCAAGGATGAGCAACATGAAAACAAATGGTATGCAATTTTGCAGATCAAAAAGTTTGTTGAACGCATATGCATGATGATGCCATGACTCATGCAAAATATGAGGCTGGAATATGATAACGGACAAATGCAGGAATGATATGTTTATTATGATGTTATGAAGAGATGCTTATGCGATGCATGATATGAATGCATTTTACGGACACGAGAGCCCGGAAAATTATCTCTTCTTACTTGTGCATTTGGGGGCGCAGTGTCCCATGTGTACAATTAAGAAGGTGATATGGACCTTCCGGCTTCCCATGACAAAGGACGAGACCAACATACAATGCATACTAGAGATAAAATGCGGGAGTGACTAGATTCGCACTGTTTTTTGGAGTAAAAACGTGGGATAAACTCATTTTATTCAAAAAGTTATAACTAGTCAAGATCTGAGCGACAATACAAACTTCCTAGCGGTTTCTAATCATATGGTCCATTAAGTCTATCATATGCTGACAATAGCTGAGAAGTCTGTGGATCTCCTCGGGGGCGGAGTAGGTGTCCGCCATTGCTTTGGCCTTGGCTAGCAATCGGGGAAGTTCTTGACTCCAGTTCAAAGTAAGAGCAAATCGGTCCATCCACATTGTTGCCTCTTGGTGCAATGAATCAATTACCCTTTCCCTTGCTTCCCTTTCTGCTGATATCTTGGCGTACTCATCCTCTAGCCTTTGCTCGTGAGTCGCCGCTAGATTTAGCTTCTCTTTGCACTCATCGATGATGGCCCACATATTCCCTTCAGTCTCGCTTAACTGTTGGGACAAATTTCTTTTCGACCTAAAGCAAGCCTTTAGCTCATCCTTCAAGATCATGCCTTTGACCCGTGATGATTCCTTTCACCTCTTCGGAGCTTGAGCTCACTATTGCTGCCCTATAAAGCCCCTCAAAACTTTGCTTTGGTCTTGTTCTTCCTTTCGGGCCTTCTTGGTTTCTCGTTCCAAGGCCTCAGCGGTGGCCATATTGACGTCCCTTAGTTCATCATACTCTTTTCAGACTTTGATGGCTATGGACTTGAACTTCTCTTTGACTACCCGGGCTCTTTCAAGCTCTGCCTTTAGGGCTTGTACCTCATCACTTTCTTCCGAAGCTTTAACCTCATCGTCTCTCACAGTCTTTAGATTTGGGAGCCAATCCAATCCTTGTGTCCGGACTCTCAGCCACTTATGATAGCCGCCGATGATCCCATTACTGCTTCCCCTAAGCTCTCTGTCCTTCTTTTGTACCACCCCCCATGCCTTGCGGACCTTATGAAGTGTCTCCACGTTGGTCTTATTGAAGCCTCATGAAATGACAGGCGCGAGCCCATCCTCTAGTGGCGCCCCTCTCATAGGGTAGCCAAGTTGTCTTATTGCAAGAATGGGATTGTAGCTGATGCAACCCCTCATCACCATCAAGGGAACATTTGGAAATCCTCCGCATGAAATAAGAACTCCGGTTCTTCCTTCCTTCCATCGAGGGAACCAGTTGACAGATGCTCCTTCTTTGCTTGCTAAGAGTTGGTCCCAATTTGCCCCTCCTTTCTCTGTGCATGAACGATGACTTTCTAGCGGGCAAGCATGCCTCACCTCTTGGCGAAAAAGGTGTGAAACTAACCATACATAAAGAGCTGGAGTACAACAAACAATCCTTGCATTGCTCTCTTCACATCTTCGGTCGAAGGTGTCATATAGGTCGGCTAGCATAGCGACAACCGGGCTTTCCTTGTGGTTATGATAGGTGAGAAAAACGTCGATCGCTGCCAGGTCCACCAACCCATCCACATTCGGAAAGAGGACTCCTCCGAAAATCAACAGTGCGAGAATATCTATGAACGGGGCCCACTCGCCTTTACCTGCCAAGATTCTTGCTTTTGCCTCCAAATATTTTCTCGGTATTCCAACCACCCCATTTTCGACTTGCTTCCTGTGGTCTAATTCCTGCACCAAGATTTGGACTATCTTGGAAATTCTAGCTAATGAGGGATAGAACCTTGTGAAGAGGTATGGTTTCCTCCCCCCTAGAGGACACCCTAGGATCTCTTCAAATTCTTCTACCATGGGTGATAGCTGTAAGTTCCCAAAGGTGAAGCACCTCATCGGCTGATCATAATATTGGGCAAGGGAGGCAATATGTAGAGATTTCTACCATGGCTAAGTCCCAAATCTTACCATAGGCTTTGCGGAAGGCTTGCCATTGAAGTTGACCCATTAATTGCCCCAACTCTCGTAAACTAGTGACCTCTAAGCTCTTGATTTTGACTTGATAGAACTTCTTTTTAAGCGAAGGCTTTTGACTTGATCCCATGTTTTACTAAAGTGAAATAAAATCTAGTGCGAATCAAAACTCCGACATCTATCATGGGTGGAATGGATGAATGCATGAAGAAATGCATATGACACAGATGCAATTTACGAATACGGGAGCCCGAGAAACTGTCTCCTTCTTAGATACAACGTCTAGGGGTAGCAAAGTGCCCCAACGTATGTATTTAAAACGGTGACACGGACCCTTCGTTGGTTTGTTTACAGAGGGGATTAAGACAGAACCCATGTGCGATGCATATGCGAAAGGCGCAACACGGGAATGTACATAGTATGACAATACTCACTGAATATAAGCAAAAGGGTATATGACACTTATGCATGGCAGTGTGAAAAATGGCACGCAGCGTGTTTGCTCCGTGCCCCTATTTAAGGGACCTATAAGGGAGAGAGCTAACTATGCTTTTAGTAATAACCCCCAAGGTAGTCATATCTCTCTTGATGGTTTCTAGAGGTATCATCCCCTTCGAAGAACATACTGCAGCAGTATGGACTACTAGCAACAATATGTTTTCAAAGAGAAAAACTCTAGATGAGGGTTCACTGTAATCAAGCAAGTCGGAGACCTAGCATTATCACGGATTCACCTCCACTCCTTATGTTCCCACGAACCCGGGTATAGGGCCCTTTTTCAACTCACCGTGTGTGTAAATAGTGTTAGTGTTTGTGTGCATCAAATGAATAAATATTTACCTCAAGCATACAAAAAATGCACTAAAGCATGAAAGAGTTATATATACAAGAACATAATGAAGGAAAACCAACAAAGGAGTAAGTCATGGTAAAACATTGCACAAGATTAAATGGCCTAACTCTCTAAAAACAGTCCCCAGTGGAGTCGCCAACTGTCGCAACCTACCCTTCGGCGGGAGGGCGACGCGTGACTCGCGGGATGCCTGTTCCACGAAAGGAATACGCGCGGAGTCGCCACCAACGTTTATTTGAGGAAAACGTCGGAAAAATCGGAAAAGACGCGATCTACGAACTTTTAAGTGAAAGGCTCGGGAGTTGTATTTACGCACGGGGAAGGTGTTAGCACCCCACACGTCCGTCCCAAGGGACGGCAGCCTTTAATCGCATGTGCAAACATGACTTTGATTTTTACATTCCCTTTTATGTCTTTATATCCTTTATACCCTTTTTATATTTTTTCTCTTTTTCTGGTCGACAAGGGTGTTTCCCTTTGCTCCTACGTATTCCTCAATTGCGATGAGGAAATCAGACCTACGTAGTTCTTTCGGAACAAAGTGTTTGGTTAAGTTGTTTTTGTCTTTTTTTGCAAAATATGTTTTTATTGAACAAAAGGTCATTTAAGGTGTTGGACCATTAAACGGTCTTTTGATTTTGAAAGGAGAGAAACGTTAAGGCGTTGGACCATTAACGATCTCTTGTTTTTGAAAGGAGAGAAACGTTAAGGCATTGGACCATTAACGATCTCTTGGGGTGGTCGACAAAAGCGGGGCTTTTGCTCCTACGTATCCTCAATTGCGATGAGGAAATCAGACCTACGTAGTTCTTGCAAAAGCGGTAAAGTTACATGTTGATTTTATGCTTTTGAACGGTCCATGTTAACCGATAAAAGCAAAGAGGACCGTTTAAGGCGTTGGACCTCAAAACGGTTTTTAGTGATTTTTCGGACAAAACTTGATTTGTGAGTCTATTTTAGTCTTAGTTTCACTTTGGTTATTAATCAATTCATTCAAGGAAACTTTCAAAGAAAAACGTCCGATTGATTTTTTTGGTTATTTTATTCAAAGATATTTTGATTATTTTATTATTATTTTTCAAGATATTTTGATTATTTTATTATTATTTTACTTTTTTTGGTTTAACCGAGGTTATAACGTGAACGATCGGTTAGATTTCGTTTTAAAAGTGATTAAATGAGATTACAACACAAATGATCGGTTGAAATTCATTTTATCATTTATTAGGTGAGAAAATGACTTAAATAAACGGTAAAAGCGCGTTAAAGACGGAAGAAAAGAAATAAAAAAATGAACGAAATAAAGATGAAAGCTTAAAAAAACAAGAAATGAATTGAAAGTCTCGGATTCGAAAACTTACCCGTTGAAGAACGAAGAACGGATGAAGAACGGTGAAGAACGGACGAAAACCTTCACGGATTTGCTTACGGAAACATCTTGGAAGCGTTACGGAAGCACCTCGGCTTGGATTTTCTTCACGGAAACAATTTTTTTCACCCAAAACAGTTGAAATACATAGCCAGGGGGCTGAGGGATCCTTAGAACAGCCCCCTTCAGCCTATTTATAGGAAAAAGGGGGAGGAGGTTGCCGCCCAGCTCGCCTAGGCGACCTTAGCTCGCCCAGTCGAGCTGGGTTGCTTCCTCCAAAAGCAACCCAGCTTCAAAAAACATTCTGGAAGGCCCAATTCAAAATTTCAAAATTGCTATTTGCACCCCCCAATTTTGATAAGTTCACCCCCCTTCTTTCGTAATTTACGGAAAAGTTACGGAAACCTTACAGAAGCATATAGGACTTGATTTTCTTCTTTTTTTCTCTTCCGTATCACCCGTATTAAGTTAATTATGCTTATTTAGAGTTATGGGAATTTTACGGAAGCATTACGGGTGTCCTGGAAGCCCCAGAATCCCATTTTTCAACAAAACCGGGGGTGTGGTGGCCATTTAGCTCGCCCAGGCAAGCTAGGTTACTTCAACCTTAAGCAAGAAATTGCCCAGAAACCTCTAGAAGGGCCCAGATTCGAAAATTACTATTTGCACCCCCATTTTACTAAATACACCCCCCTTTGGCTTTTTTTGGAAAAGGAAAAGGCAAAAACACTCAAAGCCAAATTCCCCACCTGAAAACCATTCCCAAAATAAGTCCTATTGATCCATGATCACGCATGTAATCTTTGATTTGGTAGGAAATGATTTGCAAAATCAAGTCATGACATATCTATGGTTCGGAATTAGGATAAAACACTTACCTGTGTGAAATTGATACACTTTGAGTGATTTTCTCTTATCTTTGTTGGACCCAGTGTTTCCTCTAAATGGTCGTTTAGAAACGAAATGCTAACATCCAAAATCTCATTTACGGTTATGAGAAAATTTCATCAGCATACTCTCCTTCCCCAATAGACACATTGTTTTTCATCCAAAAAGCATATGTTGCTCTAATCAGTTGGAAGTTTTGTCTCTTTACTAAAGCATGTTCGCATTTTGGTAAAGAAAACACCGAGACTATTTTTAGTCTCACAATTATCAAGAACTACGTAGGTCTGAGTTCCTCATCACAAATTGAGGATACGTAGGAGCAAAAGCCCTGCTTTTGTCGACCACCCCACTTTTTATTACTGTGACCCAAGGGTCTGGTGGCATGCGGAGCCACATGACCGTGGGATCCCCAAATTCGTATGTTCCATCATTTATCATTTGTATGTTATCTTATTTCTATGACTTGAGGGACTGACGTTTGTTTCGTTTTGATTGACTTTTGTTTTGTACGTACATATCGTTTGAGTCGTTATGTTAGTACTTGTTTCGTTGTTGTCAATAGTGTCTGTTGAAATTCCGGAATCGCGTAGAATTTTTCATTTAGGAATGTCGTCCTAAAAATAAAATGAACCAAAATCATGATAAAAAAGAAAGAAGTGTTGTGAATAAAATGTCTGCGTATATAAAGAAAAAGGAAAATATGCATAGAAGGGTTTTTATAAAAAAATACGTGTAGAGAAATTCTTGTGTGTGTGAACAACGAGTGTATATAAAGAATCTTTTGTATGAACCATAGGTGTGCGTTGGAGAAAAACGAAAAAGATCTTTGAATGTAAATAGGGTTTGACCGTGTGACGTAAAGAGAGAGAGTTCCAATGCGTATACAGAAAAAGTTTGTCATGTATAAAGAGTGTAGATATACAAAGAAAAATTTCTTCATAGAGGACCATAGGTGTATAATTTTGTGAATATATAAAAATGAAACAAAAAGGAAAAAGAAAGAAAGACCGCAAAGGTCGACATGTTATAGTTAAGAAGTATAAATCATTCGTAAAGAGCAAACATATCTTCTGGAAACAAGGGATTGGCGCTAAGAGTTTATTTTCCGGAATAACCGAGATAAGAATGGATGAATTCATTGAACTGATGAAAGAACATAACTTGGAAACGTTGGGTCTATTTGTGTAAATTCCCAACCGTAGTATTATAATGCCATAAACGGGATGCTTGAGTGCCCGCCTGGCTGTAGCCATGACTAATTTTGCACGTTGTTTTCAAATCATCATTGTCACGCGTGCCTTGTGGAGTAATATGGGAGTTCGGCCCGAGACCGACACCTTGACACCCAAATTTGTTTTGCCCCAGATATCAAGATTGGGTTCCCACGATAAAAGACCTCATTGAAACACAACCTTAGACTTTTTTGAACCTTGGCCTATCAAAAGAATCCTCATCATTTCCCCCGAAGCAAAGGACAGCGGAATCTCCTCAAGGGAGAGCAAATAGAATGCTAAAACCCAATTTCCCAAAGAAAGGAAAGGAGGAAGTGAAAAGAAAAGGAAGAAATGACAAGAAAAGAAAGTAAAAGAACAATAAAAAAGAAAGAAAAAGAAGGATTCCCGATCAAAGATCGAAAGGAAGTGAAAATGGAAAAGATCGGAGGAAAACAGAGTAATTCTCGATCAATGAAAGAAAGGGAATGGAAAATCTTCAGACCAAATAAATTTTCGGCAAGATAAGTGACTGTCGGCAAAGGAAAACCCATTTTTGGTGTCTCTTCCTTTCGAATTGCCATTCAAAGTCATTCTCGACTGGCGATATCCCACCCCACATGAACAAAGAGGAAAAGACCGAAACACCCAGCTTCCTCTCCAAAAAACACTACCCTCGAGAAAATCCTATTGGTTCGTGATTGTACGTCTGATCTTTGATTCGATAGGAAATCATGTGCAAAATAAAGTCATGGTGCAGTTATGGTTTGGGAATAGGGTGAAACACTTGCCTGTGTGAGTTTTATACACTATGAGTGATTTATTTTCAGCTTAGCCCAATATTTCCCCCGCATGTTCATTTAAAAGCTAAATTTTGACATCCTGCTCTTCATTTTCGGTTACAAGGAAGATTACCCTTGGCATGAGTATATTGTTTCTCTAAGATATGGGGCTCTCGCGAATGATTAATTTTTCTTTGCAAAAAGCATGTTCGCCTTTTTTTCGGAGCCACATGAATTGCGTTTTCGTTCATGCATCCTCCACCCACGAGTTTGGAGTCATGCGTAGTAATTGCTTAGTGCAATTCTCCATTCTCAACCCTTTTTTGAAGCCCCATGAATTGTGTTTTCGTTCATGCATCCTCCACCCACGAGTTTGGAGCCATGCGTAGTGATTGCTTAGTGCAATTCTCCATTCTCAACCCTTTTTCAGAGCCCCATGAATTGCATTTTCGTTCATCCATCCTCCACCCACGAGTTTGGAGCCATGCGTAGTGATTGCTTAGTGCAATTCTCCATTCTCAACCCTTTTTCGGAGCCCCATGAATTGCGTTTTCGTTCATGCATCCTCCACCCACGAGTTTGGAGCCATGCGTAGTGATTGCTTAGTGCAATTCTCCATTCTCAACCCTTTTTCGGAGCCCCATGAATTGCATTTTCGTTCATGCATCCTCCAACCAAAGAGTTTGGAGCTATGCTTCATGATTGACTAGTGAGGACCCTCTAGTGCAATCCTCCATCCTCGCCTTTTTTTTTTGGAGCCCCATCAATTGCGTTTTCGTTCATGCGTCCTCCACCCAAAGAGTTTGGAGCCATACTTCATGATTGACTAGTGAGGACCCTCTAGTGAAATCCTCCATTCTCCAGGGTTTTTCATCGTCAAGTGCGGATCCTCTTGACTGGGAAATGTGATCTTTGTTATTTTCCCGATTGATTCCTTTGCAAAACGTGTATATGTATATTATGATATTGTTGTTTTTGTTGTTGTTTGTATTATGTTTTGTGTTGCGCAGAAAAAGAAGGAGTAGAGACGAGAGTCGTCATAGACTAATCACGGAAAGGGCAAGACGGACGAAATCAGTGTCTTATCTTTGCTTTCCTCTTATCTCCGATAAAAGGTAAGTAAAGAGGGGCAACTGTCATACCCTAATTTTGTCCGGGGATTATTACTTGATGACATGCAACCTTTGGTTGGCCGCTTCGAGATACTTGGCCCCCTTTGTTGCACAATATGCGAAGTCTCGAGACGCGCCAAAAATCAAAAGGAAGTATTGTTACACAATCCGTGAGTTTCCGTAACTTCTTCGAAAGCTAAAAAAGAGTAAATACATGATCCGTAAGGATTCGTAACCTTACGGAAAGAAAATAAGTATCGTTACGAAATTCGTAAAGTTTCGTAACGTTACAGAAAAAGAATCGCCAAAAAAGGGCAAAGGGGGTGTATTTAGTAAAATGGGAGGTGCAAATAGTAATTTTCGAATCTGGGCCCTTCTAGGGGTTTCTGGGCAATATCTTGCTTAAGGTGGAAGCAATCTAGCTTGCCTGGGCGAGCTAGGTGGCAACAACCTCCCCCGTTTTGTTAAAAAATGGGATTCAAGGGCTTTCGGGACACCCGTAATGCTTCCGTAAAATTCCCATAACCCTAAATAAGCATATTTCACTTAATACGGGTGAGAGGGAAGAAAAAACAAAGAAGAAAATCAAGTCCTATATGCTTCCGTATCTTTTTCGTAAATTACGAAAAAGGGGGTGAACTTATCAAAATTGGGGGGGTGCAAATAGCAATTTCAAAATTTTGAGTTGGGCCTTCTAGAATGTGTTTTATGAAGCTGGATTGCTTCAGGAAGAAGCAGCCCAGCTCGCCTGGGCTAGCTGAGCTCACCTGGGCGAGCTGGGCGGCAACCTCCTCCCCATTTTTTCTATAAATAGGCTGAAGGCGACTGTTCTAAGGATCCCGGATCCCCCTGGTGAGTTGTTTCATCTGTTTTGGGTGAAAAAAATTGTTTCCGTGAAGAAAATCCAAGCCGAGGTGCTTCCATAACGCTTCCGAGATGTTTCCGTAAGCAAATCCGTGAAGGTTTTCCTCCGTTATTCACTGTTCTTCATCCGTTCTTCGTTCTTCAACGGGTAAGTTTCCAAATCGAGCTTTTCAATTCATTCTATGTACTCGTGGTGGTCCCCATTTGTTTTGTGTACTTTTATTCTCGTTTCATTTACTTTCCATACCCCCTTTTGACGTGCTTTAGTAATTTATTTAAGTCATTTCTCGCCTAATCAAAAAATAAAATAAATTTCCACCGATAATTTTATTTGTAATATCCGTGAATTTCAGTTAAAATGAATTCCGACCATTCGGTCGTGCCATAACCACGTTGGAAATAAAAAAAGAGGTAAAATAATAAATATAATAATCAAAAAATACCTTTTAGTAAAATAAAAGCGGAAAAATCAATCGGACGTTTCTCTTTGGGATTTCTCGTTCTTAATTCAATTGACTAATAACTAAAGTGAAACTAAGGCTAAAATCAACTCGCCTAGTCAAGCTCGTCCACAAAAAAAAAGTCACTAAAAAGGGTTTGAAAGTTTATCATCTCAGTTTTCCTTATCAAGTAAATGGATCATTTTTAAGGTCCAACGCCTTAAAATGATCACCTTTCAAGTAAAAAGAATCGCTTGATTCACGCTTAAGAAAGAACTACGTAGGTTTGATTTCCTCTTCGATGGAGGGTACGTAGGAGCAAAAGCCCCGCTTTTGTCGACCTCAAAAAATAAAAAGAAATAAAAGTTAAGGTAATACAATTTCCACAATTCTAAAAAATAGGCTGTTGTCCTTTGAGACAAACGTGAGAGGTGCTAATACCTTCCTCAAACGTAAATACAACTCCCGAACTTAGAATTTTCATTTTGACCGATTCCCTTCGGTTTTTCCGACGTTTTCCACAAATAAACGTTGGTGGCGACTCCGCGCATCTTTCCTCCTTTGGAAAGCGCACCCGCGAGTCTTGCATCGCTTGCCCGCAAAAGGGCATGTTGCGACACGCGTTCTTCTTGAGCGATCAATCTCTCCAACTCTGGTGAAAGGACGTCCTCTTCCTCTTCTTTGTTTATTGTTTGACTTACTTCTCGGTCGAAATCGATTATCAAACCCTCGCTGTTAGGATCCTCAAAGGATCGATTCTCACATCTATACCATTCAAGACAAAAACAAAAAACATGCCAAATGATATGAGAAAAGGTGGAATCGCAAGAACAGATGAAACAAGATCTCTTTGTTATTTAATAAGGTAGGTTTCACAAAACAAAAGAGAAAGGAATCTACAGCCTCCAATTACATTGAATCAGCGGTATAGACTTCTGACTGGCTCGTCACGTGCCAATTCCCCAATTGGAAATTGGGATTGCACGGTCGCAGGAAACTCGGCGGATCTTGTGGAGCCTCTTCTCCTATCGCCGCCACCTCTTCCTCGAACATTATCCCGGCACTTGTGAAACACTGGCTAACATGACCGGGCCATGCCCTATCTGCCCGGAGTCTTGATGGTGCATTCCTTCTTCCAGGTTTCCCGGGCTCATACCCCAACCCATATTTGTGCGGGTTACGCCTAACGTCAACCACATCGGCATTCTCGTGGCTGTCCTTGCCCAGACCCATTCCGGGTTCATAACCGTGCCTGAGCATTACCCGTGCCACCATCAGGGCCGCATTAGAGAGACAAGGTAGCAATGGACTTGTTTCCACAAAGGCACAACTTACCAACTCGAAGGATTGGAAAGTTGTTTCCAATGATTCCTCCGCCGCCTCTACATATGGTGCTGAGGAGGGGCAGCTTACCAACATATCCTTTTCGCCCGACACTATCACCAAGAGTCCACCAACCGCGAATTTCAATTTTTGGTGAAGCGTTGAAGGGACCACTCCTAGCGCGTGAATCCATGGCCTCCCCAAAAGGCAGTTGTAGACGGGATTTATGTCCATCACTTGGAAAACCACATTGCAAGTGTGGGGGCCTATCAGAATGGGGATGTCAATTTCCCCCATCACCTCCCGCCAACTACCGTCGAAAGCTCGTACTACCATCAAACTCGGTTTTAGACGTGACGCATTAAAAGGAAGTTTCTCCAAGGTGGTCTTTGGCATCACATTTAAACTTGAACCATTATCGATGAGTACCTTAGCGACGACATGGTCCATGCATCTGACAGACACATGTAGAGCTTTGTTGTGCTCTCTCCCCTCAACTGGAATCTCTTCTTCCGCGAACGCGATATAGTTATTTTTAGTTATATGATTAATAATGCCTTCAAAACCCTCAATTGAGATGTCGTGTGCTACGTGGGCTTCGTTGAGGACCTTTACCAATAGTGCATGATGAGGCTCGGAGCTTATGAGCAGTTCGAGCAAGGAGATCCTTGCTAGAGTTTTATTCAATTGCTCAACTACTTTTAACTCACTTTGTTGGATGAGACGAAGGAACTCATGAGCCTCTTCCAAGGTCATAGCCTTTCCTTGGAGACCTTCCTTCTTTTCAGCTCCCTTTACTACCGGGGGATCCACTTCTTTTGAGGGGGTGGTCGCGCCTGCGGACTCTTGGGTCATGGGTGCTTTCCCCTTGGAGGGCAATTCCGCCGAGTGAGGGGGAGCGAACACCCGGCCACTGCGGGTTACGCCACTAAGGCCGGTAATGTTGGTCACCTTGGCTGACAAGGAGTCAACCTCGGTTGCAGCCCCTTCTCCAATAGCAGGAGGCGTATATTTCCATGGGACGACCTTATTGCTTTGATAGGAAAATGGCGTCGGCTTGGGCACTGCCGGGGGGTACTCGGACCTGGGGCTGGTCATATTCCTAGTGAAACATATTACTAGGGCTTTGGGGGTTGGGGGAGCCTTCCTTTCTGCCGACTGCGTGCAAATCTGTGGTTCTTCCCTACCTCTCTCGGACACTTCGAGCTGCCCCCAGTCCATGAGCCGTTGAAGTAGCTCTTCCACCGCGGGGTAGGTTTCCATGTCGAGTGATTCCCCGAGATGAAACAGACATTCGTCACTTTTGTCTCCGCCACGAGAGACCATGCATACTGCCTGCAGCGATTGGCAGATGAATCTTCTGGATGTAGCCACATCTTCTAATCTCTTTGACCCTGACAACCTATCCTTTTCGATGGCGTTTACGCTAGCTCCTCCATAACTGGCTAGTGGATTGGTCTTAATGTTGGGGCCCTCTTCTTGAAATGAGAGCCAGCCGGCATTTATTAGGTGTTGCACCTTATACTTGAATGGCAGGCAAGAATCAATGTTGTGTCCAGGGGCTCCACTATGGTATGCGCACGTGGCATTTGAGTTGTACCACTTGGGGTATGGTGACTGGAAGACCTTCCCGGGTATGGCCACCACCAAATGGTTTTCCAATAATGAGAGCCATAACTCGGAATACGCCATGGGAATAGGAGAGAACTAGTCTCTCGGGGAGCGTCGTGGATTGTCATAACTCGTGCTAGGAGTCGTATTATTGGCTGGCCGGGGTGTGGCTGGAGCCGCGTGTTGTGTAGGTGTTTTTTCTGTTGTGGCAGACCCTTCTACTTGAGTTGGGAGGAAACTTCTGACTCGGATCGAAAAGTTCGGGTGGTTGTGTTGGTATGAGTTTTGAGCATTTTGGGGCGTTTTCATCCACGTTGGGGCGGTGGTGACCGCGTGGGTATCCCCTTCCTTTTTCCATGTGCCCACCACTGGGGCTCTTCTATTGCTGTTGGGGCCAGCATTGGAGGCGTATTCAAACTTGCCTTTCCTCAGTCTGGACTCGATTCTTTCTCCGGCGAAGACGAGGTCTGCAAAGTTGGCCGGCATATATCCTATCAGCTTCTCCTAGTAGAATGTAGGCAGTGTATCTACCATAATCGTGATCATTTCCCTCTCAGTCATAGGTGGGATGACTTGGACTGCTAGATCTCTCCACCTTTGAGCATATTCCTTGATGGACTCATGTTCCTGTTTGCTCATGCTCTGAAGTTGGTTCCGATCGGGAGCTATATCTGTGTTGTATTGGTACTGCCTAATGAAAGCAGTTGCCAAGTCTTTCCACGACTGGACTTGAGAGGCTTCCAGATTTGTGTACCATGCCATTGTTGCTCTGGCTAAGTTGTCTTGAAAGAAGTGCATTAACAACTTTTCATCCATGGAATATGCCCCCATCCTTCGACAATACATCCGAAGATGACTCTTTGGACACGTCGTCCCTTTGTATTTATCGAAATCTGGTACCTTAAACTTGGGAGGAATGATGATGCAGGTACCAGACACAGATCAGCTAAATCCGAGAAAGGATAGTTGCCGAGGCCTTCCACCGCTCTCAACCTCTCTTCAAGCAGATCGATCTTTCCCTTGTCTTTTGAAATGGGAACGAGTTCCTTAACGGGTGCGGATTGAGACGGGGCATGGCAGATTATGTTTGGTTGGGGCAACTCATGGGGGGCCGGTTCCCTTGGGGGAAGTAGAGGGCCTAAATGGGCATCTCTTTCATCATCTTCCTGCAGAGGATAGTCAGCAAGAGGAGGGAGCTTCCCCTCGATGGTAGGGGATTGGCTCAAATTGTCTGGAGTGGTACAGGGAGTGAAGTCTAGAGGCAAACTATAAGGGTAGGCTTGAGGACTATACCTCCGATTGAAACCTGTCGCGCTTCTGTCTCAGCCCAAGTTCATTGCGGGCTGTAGCACCGGTTCCGCTTCCTTAGCTGTATTGGAAGCGTCCACCGTAGCATTGTCTTCTATTGATTTTTGAATTTTTAGCATGGCTTCCGTGATAGAAGCCATCTGATCTTTTAAAGCCAACATGTCGGCCTTCATCTGTTCTTGCACTCCCTCTTACTTTTGGATCGGGTGTTATAGGGTGCCTTTGCGCTTTTTTAGTTATGGTGAGTTTCCTAAAGAAACAAATAGTGGTGAGCATGCCACCAAATCATGAATATGCTAATGAATGATCAGAGCACTTAGATCCACCTCAAGGCCTTTTTAGACAACGTGATGAGTTTCAGAACTTCTCTTTTTATAAAAAGGAACAAAAGCTTTCATCTAGCCAAGATTTTACAAAAATGTTACAACAGAACCTAACGGTTTCTAATAATATGGGCCATTAAATCTATCATGGGTTGACAGTAATTGATTAGCCCGTGAATTTCCCCTGGGGCTAAACACACTTCAGCCATGGCCCTTGCTTTCGCTAGTAGTCACGGGAGGTCTTGACTTCCATTTAAGGTCAAGGCGAACCTATCCATCGACATGGTCGCTTCTTGATGCAATGCATCAATCACCCTCCCTCTTGCTTCCTTCTCGGCGTATGCTTGTGCGAAGTCCTCTACTAGCTTTTGCTCATGGGTCAAAGACTGGTTTAACTCTTCTTTGTACTGCCCTATTATAGCTAGCATGCTTTGCTCCGTGGCTTCTAAGTGTTGGGCCAAACTCTTCTTGGATCTTGAGCAAGTAGCTAACTCCTCTTTGAAGACCATGCTATGTACTCGTGATTGGTCTCTTTCCTCTCTCCGGCGCTTAAGCTCGCTGTTGCTGCCCCACAGAGCCCCTCGGAACTTGTCCCTGCCGTGCTCTTCCCTACGAACCCTCTTGGTCTCTTGTTCCAAGGCCTTGGTGGTAGCTATATTTATATCTCTTAGTTCAGCATTCTTCTTTCGGATTTTTAGAGCTGCTAATTTGAACCTTTCTTTGATTGTTTGGGCTTGCTCGAGTTCTGCCCTAAGGGCCTACACCTCTTCGTCTTCCTCCGGTGCCTCAACTTCCTCCCTTTTAGCGGTTCTCAAACTCGGGAGCCAATCTAAACCTTGCACGTGGGCTTTTATCGATAGAATCCTGAGAAGAGGTATGGTCTCCTTCCCCCTAGAGGACATCCTAGGATCTCTTCAAATTCTTCCACCATGGGTGACAGCTGGAAGTCCCCAAAGGTAAAACATCTCAACGGCTGATCATAATACTGGGCGAGGGAGGCAATGGCCTCTGTGGAGACTTCTACCATGGCTAGCTCCCAGATTTTACCGTAAGCTTTGTGAAAAGCTTGCCGTAGGAGCTGACCCATCAACTGCCCTAACTCCTTAAGGCTGGTGACATCTAGGCCCTTAATCTTGACTTGATAGAATCTTTTTCCGATTTGATTGGTCCCCATCATTTACCTAAAAAGGGGTGAATCAAGGCTCTGATATGAATGATGCAATGCACATGCATGAAACGAAAAGAAGAAAAACAAGTGGTAATTTACATATACGAGACCGAAAAAGATCCATCTTTTTAATACTACGCTCTAGGCATTGTGGCGCCCCAACGTATGCATTAAAAAGTGACGCGTTACTCTAGAGAGATAAGATATCACTAGATATACAACAAAACTATAATTTATGAGCTATCCTCAGAAGAATGCATGAGAACAAATGGTATAGAGCGTGCTTGCTCCATGCCCCTATTTGGGAACCTATAGGATAATATCTAGGGGTCTCTAATAACTACTCCCAACAATCCATATCTCACATGGCTGTTTTCTAGAGATATCATCACTCAAGATAATAATATTGCGGCGGTATGGAATACCAGCGACAACAGATTTTAAAGAGAGAAAGCTCTAGACGAGGTTTCACTATTATCAAGTAAGTCGGAGACCTAGCATGACCATAGATCCACCTCCACTCCTTAGATTTCCATGAACCCGGGTATAGGGCCCCCTTTTTTACTCAAACTCGTGGGTGCTTAGAATGCGGTGTAAAAATATGGAAAATACAACATTCATTATTTTTACACAGTTCAAGAAAAAAAAAACGCACACACAAAGTTTCATAATTCCACACTTTCCTAAAATAGGCCTAACTCACAAAAACAATCCCCAGTGGAGTCGCCAACTGTCGCAACCTACCCTTTTGCGGGTGAGCAAGGCGAGGCTCACAGGTGCGTCTTCCATAGGAGGAAAATGCGCGGAGTCGCCACCAACGTTTATTGAAAGGAAAAACGTTAGAAAAACCTAAGGAAATCGGTCATGAAGAATATTCCAGATTCGGGAGTTATCTTTACGTTTGAGGAAGGTATTAGCACCTCTCACGTTTGTCCCAAAGGACAACAGCCTTAGATTAGAATTGTGTGAAATTATGTATCTAAACTTTTATTTCTTTTTTATTTTTGAGGTCGACAAAAGCGGGGCTCTTGCTCCTACGTACCCTCCATCGAAGAGGAAATTAGACCTACGTAGTTCTTTCAAAAGGCAGTGATGTGTTGATTTTACGCTTTCGAACGGTCCATGTTAACTGATAAAAAAGCAAAGAGGACCGTTTAAGGCGTTGGACCGTAAAAATTTTTTTTTAGTGATTTTTGCGGACAAAGCTTGATTTTGTGAGTTGATTTTAGCCTTAGTTTCACTTTAGTTATTAGTCAATTCAATTAAGAAAGAAAAATCCCAAAGAGAAACGTCCGATTGATTTTTTTGTTTTATTTTACTAAAAAATATCTTTTGATTATTATATTATTATTTTACCTCTTTTTTGGTTTCCAACGTGATTACGGCATGACCGAACGGTCGGATTTCATTTTAACAGAAATTAACAAATGTTACAATTTAAATGATCGGTGGAAATTTATTTTATTTTTTGATTAGGCGAGAAAATGACTTAAATAAATGACTAAAGCACGTCAAAAGGGGATACAGAAAGTAAATGAAATGAAAATAAAAGTACGCGAAACAAGTGGGAACCACCAAGGGTACATAGAATGAATTGAAAAGTTCGATTTCGGGAACTTATCGGTTGAAGACCGCAGGACGACGAAGAACGATGAAGAACGAACGATAGATGGCGGAAAATCTTCACGGAATCACCCACGGAAACGTTTCAGACGCGTTACGGAAGCGCCTCGGCTTGGATTTTCTTCACGGAAACGATTTTTTTTCACTAATTTCAAGTGATCCTCAGATACCAGGAAGGTTGAACGTCTTTATTCTTCCCTTTGCTCCCTATTTATAGGGAAAAGACGGAGAAGCTTGCCACCCAGCTCGCCCAGGCGAGATAGGTTGCTTCCTCCAAAAGGCACCACCTTCTGGAGGAACTTCCTGGAAGGCCCAAGTGGGCCTGGTTGCTATTTGCACCCCCTATTTACTAAATACACCCCTGCCTTTCTTTTGTTGATTCTTTTTCCGTAACATTACGGAACTTTACGAATTTCGTAACGAAACTTGTTTTCCTTTCGTATTTTTATGGAACCTTACGGATTACGTAATCATCCCTTTTTTGGCTTTTGGAATATTATGAAACCTTACGGATTGTGTAAAAATGCTTCCTTTTGATTTCCGGCATGTTACGGAACTTCACGAATCGTGCAACAATGCTCTCTTTTGACTTCTGGCACGTTAGGGAACTTCACATATTGTGCAACAATGGGTGCCAAGTACCTCGAAGCGGTCAAGCAAAGGGTGCATGCCATCAAACAATGGTCCCCGAACGAAATTAGGGTATGACAAACACGAAGGCCAAGTCGTTGCGATATAAGAAGATGATTCTCCGAGTGGGTTGGATTTGGTATGACCATGCCCTCCTAGTTTTTGACTAGGAAATTGGCGAGTGGAGGAGCGCCCAGACATTTACGCTACAAGCATAATGTAACCCTTTGTGGCTTTTAAACTCTACGGTTGGGACTAGGATTTAGAGTTTCCTTTTGTTAAGGCTTTATGTCTTTTGTTCCTGAATTTATAATACAAAGATCTTTCTTCATCTGTTCTTACGTCTCTACACATTCTCATCCATTTGCATGTTTATTTCTTTACGTTTAAAACGCCAGATCCAACCACGAGTCCCTCCAAGGTACTAATACCTGGGACCCGACCATCGATTTCAAGGAAGAAATGGATCAGACAGAGAGTGAAGAGGACGAAGATGTGGGACTTCCCCCAGAGTTGGAGAAGATAGTCGCCCATGAGGACCAAGAGATGGGGCCTCATTAAGAAGAGACGAAAATAGTGGACTTAGGAACCGGCAATGGGAAAAAGGAAGTAAAGATAGGCACGGGTATGACCGCAGCCATCCGTGAAGAATTGACAGCCCTGCTAAAAGACTACCAAGACATCTTTGCTTGGTAGTACCAAGATATGCCTGGTTTGAGTTCTGATATCGTACAACACAGATTACCTCTAAATCCTGAGTGTTCCCTGGTAAAACAAAAACTAAGGAGGATGAAGCCCGAGACATCCTTGAAAATAAAAGAAGAGGTAAAGAAACAATTTGACATTGGTTTTTTTGCTGTCGCTCATTACCCAGAATGGGTTGCCAACATTGTACCAGTCCCTAAGATGGATGGGAAAGTGCGAATGTGTGTGGATTATCGGGACCTGAATCGAGCTAGTCCCAAAGACAATTTTCCTCTGCCGCACATCGATATCCTCGTGGATAATATGGCCAATTTCGCTTTGTTTTCCTTCATGGATGGGTTCTCCGGTTACAATCAGATAAAAATGGCGCCGGAGGATATGGAAAAGACTACCTTCGTCACCCTGTGGGGGACGTTCTATTATAAAGTGATGTCCTTTAGACTCAAGAATGTTGGGGCAACTTATCAACGGGCTATGGTGGCTTTGTTCCATGATATGATGCACCGAGAAATCGAAGTCTATGTAGACGACATAATTGCAAAGTCTAAGACTGAGGAGGAACACCTTGTCAACCTGCGGAAGTTGTTCAAAAGGTTTTGGAAGTATCAATTGAGGTTAAACCCCGCTAAGTGCACCTTTGGGGTCAAATCAGGGAAATTGCTAGGTTTCATCGTGAGCCATAAAGGGATAGAGGTGGACCCTGAAAAAGTGAAAGCCATCCTTGAGATGTCGGAACCCAGTACCGAGAGGCAGGTCTGAGATTTCCTGGGACGTTTGAATTATATTGCCAGATTTATATCACAGCTCACCGCTATTTGTGAGTCGTTGTTCAAACTCTTACGCAAAAACCAATCCGTCCGCTAGAATGAGGATTGTTAAGAGGCGTTTGGAAGGATCAAACAGTGTCTCATGAACCCTCCTGTGCTCATGCCGCCGATACCCGGAAGGCCTCTCATCTTGTATATGACGATTTTGGACGAGTCGATGGGATGTAAGCTGGGGCAACATGACGAATCCGGGAAGAGAGAGCGCGCTGTCTACTACTTGAGTAATAAGTTCACGGCCTGTGAAATGAACTACTCCCTGCTTGAAAGAACGTGTTGTGGTTTAGTCTAGGCGTCCCACCGTCTAAGACAATACATGCTGAGCCATACCACCTGGTTGATATCCAAGATGGACCCGGTTAAGTACATCTTTGAGAAGCCTGCTCTCACAGGGCAGATCGCCAAGTGGCAAGTTTTGCTATCCAAGTTCGACATAGTCTACGTCACCCAAAAGGCGATACAAGGAAGCGTCTTGGCAGATTATTTGGCTCAGCATCCTCTCAACGACTATCAACCCATGCATCCCGAATTCCCGGATGAGGGCATCATGGCCTTGTTTGAGGAAAAGCTAGACGAAGACCGGGACAAGTGGACCATGTGGTTTGATGGAGCGTCAAACGTTCTAGGCCATGGCATTGGAGCAGTATTGGTCTCCCCGGACAATCAATGTATACCTTTCACAGCCAGGCTGGGGTTTGACTCCACCAACAATATGGCTGAGTATGAAGCGTGTGCCCTGGCCGTCCAAGCGGCGATTGACTCCAATGTCAAGCCACTGAAGGTGTACGGGGACTCAGCACTGGTGATTCACCAGCTGAGAGGGGAATGGGAAACTAGAGACCCCAAGTTAATACCCTATCAAGCCTATATCAAGGAGTTGGCTGGTTCCTTTGATGAGATCTCCTTCCATCACGTTCCCCGAGAGGAAAACCAGATGGCGGATGCGCTTGCCACTTTGGCGTCCATGTTCCAGCTAACACCGTACATTGAGTTCTGGTGTCGAGGCAGACTCACACATTATTGTCAGGTGGAAGAGGAGCGGGACGGTAAGCCTTGGTATTTCGATATCAAGCGATACGTCGAAAGCAAAGAGTACCCACCGGAGGCTTCCCACAACGACAAAAAGACATTGAGGAGATTGGCAATTGCTTTCTTAATGAGCGGGAGCATACTATATAAGAGAAACCATGACATGACCATCCTGCGATGCGTGGGTGCCAAAGAGGCGAAACACATAATCGAGGAAGTCCACGAGGGTTCATTTGGAACACATGCCAATGGGCATGCTATGGCCAGGAAGATCCTGAGAGCAGGTTATTACTGGCTCACCATGGAAAGTGATTGCTGCACCCATGTAAGGAAATGCCATAAATGTCAAGCGTTCGCGGACAATGTCAATGCTCTGCCACATCCTCTGAATGTCATGTCTGCCCCTTGGCCTTTTTCCATGTGGGGGATAGATGTCATAGGGGCCATCGAACCCAAGGCTTCGAATAGTCATCGCTTCATTCTCGTGGCAATAGATTATTTCACCAAATGGGTCGAAGCGGCTTCCTACACCAATGTCACGAGGAGCGTGGTGGTCAGATTCATAAAGAGGGAGCTGATTTGTCGGTACGGCTTCCCTAGGAAGATCATTATTGGCAATGGCACCAATCTGAATAACAAAATGATGCAGGAAATGTGCGTGGATTTCAAAATCCAGCATCACAATTCCACGCCCTACCGACCAAAGATGAACAGAGCCGTGGAAGCAACCAATAAGAATATTAAGAAAATTATTCAGAAGATGATAGTGTCGTACAAAGATTGGCATGATATGCTGCCTTTTGCCCTGCATGGATACCGAACTTCGGTACGAACTTCTACTGGGGCAACACCGTACTCCCGTTTGAGGTAGAGGTTCCTTCCCAGAGGATACTAGCCAAATCAGGCTTAGTAGAATCAGAGTGGGCTCAAACACGCTATGACCAACTCAACCTTATTGAAGGTAAGCGCTTGACGGCCATGAGCCATGGGCGCCTGTATCAACAAAGAATGAAGAACACGTTCAACAAGAAGGTGCGCTCGTGCAAGTTCCATGAGGGGGACCTTGTGCTGAAAAAGATATCCCACGCTGTTAAAGATAATCGGGGGAAGTGGGCCCCGAACTACGAAGGGCCTTTCGTTGTGAAAAAGGCTTTTTCCGGAGGTGCTCTAGTGCTCACCAACATGGATGGCGAGGAGCTACCATCACCCGTGAACTTCGATGTTGTCAAGCGATACTACGCTTAGGATCTGGGGCAATTGAGGAAATTGCTACATGTTCTTTTATTTTTTGTTCTTCTTGGTTTCCCCCAGGGATTCTTGTCCACTATAATTTTCTCGTCACAGTCTTTTAAAAGAAGAGAACATGGGATTGAGGCTTCAGCCCTCACTTTGTGCTTTAAACCATGTGCGGTTTGTGATAACACTGAGCCTATTCGCTCAAACCATGGGATGCCCCAAGCGCTTAATTAAAACTAAACCTGATCAGCTTTCACTAAAAGGATTATTTCATTTGAAAACGCTCATGCATACGCATACGCATGCATATTTTGTTATCTTATGACAGGAGCAGAATCGTCTTAGGTAGTGGTCAAATGTCGGGATGGGACTAAAGGCAGAAACCGATCAAGGTAAAACGGTAACGCCACCACAGTTTGATGCGCGATGTCGTTTCCTACTTTCAGGTACTTAGGGACAGACGCAAGTAGAGACTAGGGTCATGACCGATAGATCGTCGTCCCTTGCCCAGCTCTGGACAAACGGAAAGCGCCGCTAGGAGGCAGCCTAGTATCTTTTAAATTCCCAGTAGTTATTACTGTTGTGTCTTTAAAGTAAATATTGGATGCCTAATCTACCCTAAGGGGGTTCAAGTAAGCAAACTCCGACCCGTAGAGAGCCATACTTATGTCTTCCCTAAAAAAAAAATGCAGGTTAGCTCGCCTGGGCGAGCACCCCCTGCACGAAAATGGTTAAAAGGGGGGAGGGGGAAGTTTCTTCACCCAAAAACTCTCCCCCCTCATTCAAAAAACGAAGGCTCATGGGATTCCTTGGTTTTCCAGCCTTAGGTCACCATTTCTCCGCATTTTTGATTCCATTCTGTGCTATTATTCATCTCCAACAGGTAAGTACCTCATTCTTGGGCTCTCTAGCTTTCCATTGATGTATTTTGGTGCTCTAAGTTGCATGTATTTGCTAAAAAACGTGAGGGATTTATCCTTGAATTGTTGCTTGTTTTTGTTGAATTGAGGGGTTTTAGGGGATGGCCTTAGGCCTAGGTTGTGTTCTAAAATAATGGGGCATGCCATATTGCCCCCATTCCCTTGCTATTCATGCCTAAACATGTGCCCACCAAGTGCTCGGTGAAATGCCTCAATGACATTTAGGCATGGTTTTGTGAACTTTGGATTGTGGGGCTGATTTGTGTGTATAGGGACAACATGTGGAGGTTAAAATAAGTGCCCAAATTAAGCACTTATACCTAGGAATCCAAGCCTTTGTTTTTGAGTGCAAGAAGGCATAAAAATGAAGGCATTGTGATAGGGATTTCCCTTTAGGCCAACGGCTGATTTTTGGGGCTGCACCATGATGTTTGCCTAGTTTGTTTGAGAATGTTATTCACCATGTACATATAGAATAGGTAGAAAGAGACAAATACCCTTCAAATAAAACGTGTATATTTTGAATAGGTGGTTAAGCGCTTTATGAATGTACACATGTTTGAATGTGGCACGAGAATGCTTCCCAAAATGAACATATGATGTGGAATTGCCTTTCAAAGGGTAGATAGATGGCATGGAAATTCCTTTTCAAATAAATGCAAGTGTGTGCATGACATGAAATTGGCTCTCCAATGTGCATATATGTATAAATAAATGTGAATGAAACAACAAAAAAACCTGTATTAATTTGTATGTTAATACTTCAAATGTGTGTATGTAATTTTTGGTAGCAAAATACTTTGAATACGAACGTGTGTGATTTTGGCACAATACCTTGAGCATGCATATATGAATTCTTTTCAAAAGAATATGTGTGGTAGCTAGAATGTTTTGAATATCCTTGTATATTGATATAGATAGCAGGATATTTTGCACGTATGCACGTTCATAAATGTTCTTCTTTAGGGAAATGTGTGCACAAGTTTGTTCTAAGTCGAAAAGATTAGTATGCCATTTTTGCTTTAAAATAGCATTTCCATGTAAATTAACTTTCCAAATGTTTGTCCTCGCAGGAAATGGCTCCGAAAAAGCTTTCCGCGAAGAGGTTTAGGAGAGACGTCGTAGTTGAAGGGACCAGTGCCGCCCCCGAGTTTGATAGCCACCGTTTCCGGAGCGCCGAGCACCAGCAACGCTTCGAGGCCATCAAAGGATGGTCATTCCACAGAGAGAGACGCGTCTAGCTCAGGGACGATAAGTACACAGATTTTCAGGAGGAGATAGCTCGCAGACATTGGACGTCGCTGGTTACTCCCATGGCTAAGTTTGACCCTGAGGTAGTCCTGGAGTTTTATGCTAATGCTTGGCCCACAGAGGAGGGAGTATGAGACATGCGTTCATGGGTGAGGGGTCAGTGGATTCCTTTTGACGCAGATGCCCTCAGCCAGTTCCTGGGTGACCCGCTAGTGTTGGAGGAAGGCCGGGAGTGCGAGTTCAGTCAGAGGAGAAACAGGGCCGACGGGTTCGACGAGGAGGCCATTGCCCAACTATTATGCATACCAGGGCAGGATTTCGTCTGGACCACTGCAGGGAGGCGGGTGCAGATCATGCGCACCAGCATGACCACCTTGACCCAGATATGGATGACACTGCTGCTCAGCAATGTCTTGCCTAGTGATCATAACTCCGATCTCCCTCTACCGAAGTGTCAGCTGGTGTATGCCATGTTGACATGGATGAGCGTCCACGTGGCTCAGTTGATTGCTGATGCCATCTATTTGTTTGCAAGTATGCCCCCCACCAGGCACCCTCTAGACCTGGATAAGTCTAACAGGGCCCTGGGGTTTCCGGCATTGATCAAGTATTGCACGCCTAGGCAGGCGTAGGGTGATGCACCTCAGGGCGCAGACGCACCGTCACCACCTCATCAGGCCGATCCCGCTGGGTCACTAGGCATGGAGCGTTATCTACAGCTCTTGGTTCGCCAGCAGGTGACCAACCACCGAGGGCAGGTACAGATACATGAGTGTCTCTACCGGTTCAGCCTCAGTCAGCAGGGGTAGGGTTTCGCTCCTTTTGCGTGCCCTACTCTAGAGCAGTTTAGGGCTGAGGTCGCATGGCCCGGAGATTGGCCCGAGGCCCAGGCAGGGGAGGCACCTGTAGGATCCCCCGGCGATGCAGAGGAGGCCCGTATGGATGAGGAGATGACGGACTTGCTCGGTTTCTTAGGAGGAAGCGGAGCCACGTGACCGAGGTCACCACACTTTT
Source organism: Glycine max (assembly GCF_000004515.6). NCBI lineage: Eukaryota > Viridiplantae > Streptophyta > Magnoliopsida > Fabales > Fabaceae > Glycine > Glycine max. The sequence continues at coordinate 32,197,448 of NC_038243.2, read as the reverse complement.
TATTGACATTACTGTCCTTTGTTAGTTTGCTGTCGATGTTTTTGTTATTGTTTATATTGTTGTTGACATTACTATTTTCTATTTTTGTCTATATGGTTACTGACGTTGCTGTTATTATTTTTTTTGGTGTTATAGCTCTTAGTTATTTTGTCTCCGTTTTTGCGACTTACCATTTCGTGCGTTCTTTTCGTTTACCTTACAGTTAGACATAAGTAGGTAGTGTGCGCCCCCATCCGCATGATCATTTTAGAGAGAAAAAGAGGAAAGGGGAGAGAAAATCAACAAATGATAATAACTTAAAAAAGAAAAAAAAGGAAAAAAGGAAAAGAAAAAAAGAGAGCAAGCAAGAAAAGAAAAAAGAAGGAAGAAAAAAAAGAAAATAATAAAAATAAAATGTTGTCTAGCTAAAACACAACATGCTTGTGAAAGATAAGAGCACAAGTATTAGTCACAGCTGAAATAAGCTAGTAAGCATGACAAAAATCAAGGAAGGATCATCAGCCAAAATCTCACAGTCATTATTTCACTCAAGCTCAAGTGTTTAGGCTTATTCCATCATAAACAACCAAAACAAGTTCCAACCTTTGCATTTCATCTCCTAACATATAGTAATGAACACACAAAAATGAATCCGAAGGACTTTCTAGGCTTGTAATGGGGTTAGGCTGCCAACAATTCATGGTTTTTCTAGGATTCAAAAGCTTAGGTTCTAGGAGAGCATTCATCCATAGAATAACCTTCACTTTTTCATTCATTTCTTCCCCGTACTTGCCCTTTTTCTTAGGCACTTAGCTTTCATACCCGAAACTTGATTTTTATTAGGCCCTTTTTCTTAGGCACTTCAGTTATCCTTGGATCTTGATTCTTGAAACTTGATTCTTGAATTTTGAATCTCTAGAATTTGCTTAACTCTTGATTCTTTGGCATCATCAAAATAACCTTGGAAGGCATTGCTTCCACAATCTCCTCCTTTTTGATGATGACAATCCTGAAATCAGGAGAATGCATACAAGTTTTGTTCTACCGTTCACTCATCCCTTTCTCCCCTTTCTTTTTGAATTTATGCTTAGTTTTAGGCTTTAAAAAAATATAATATCTTGATTTCTAAAATACCCATTTTCTCTCCCCCTTTGGCAACATCAGAAAGGCCAAAGTGCGTAAAGCATGCATAATTTAAAACGTACACAAAGCATATTTTGTAAAACAAAAATAAAAGATTCTAAACCAGACATGAAGCAAGACATGAATAAAACCAAAAAGAAATGCAAACGACATAGTCATAATTAACTAAGTACCAAATACTTAAAAACATATCCAATGTTTAGAGAATAAATATCATTCACAATCGTAACATAAAACAAATCATTTGTCTAAGTCATTGGCATCTAGAAGTCCTAATTCTCTTCTAATGGTGTAGAAGGAATCTATGAGTAGTGGTTTTGTGAAGATATCTGCGAGTTGATTTTTGGTATCTTCAAATTCTAGAATACACTCACCTTTTAGGACATGATCTCTAAGAAAATGATTCCTAATTTCTATGTGCTTGGTTCTAGAGTGGAGAACTGGGTTCTTAGATATATTCATGGCACTTGTGTTGTCACATTTTATGGGGATATGGTCTAATACAATCCCATAATCAGATAGTTGTTGTTTCATCCACAAAATCTGTGCACAACAACTACCAGCAGAGATGTATTCTGCTTCGGCTGTGGATAATGCTACTCTATTTTGCTTCTAGCTGTGCCAAGAGACAAGAGCAGATCCTATAAATTAACATGTGCCACTAGTGCTCTTCCTATCTATTTTGGATCCAGCAAAATCTGAATCTGAGTATCCTACTAAATTGCATAAAGAATTTTTTGGGTACCATAATCCTAAGTTAATTGTTCCTAAGAGATATCTTATGATCCTTTTTACTGCAGATAAATGTGAAAACTTTGGATTTGACTGAAATCTTGCACACATGCATACACTGAACATAATATCTAGCCTACTTGCAGATAAGTAAAGTAGAGATCCAATCATACCTCTATATTGTTTTTCATCAACAGGTTGACCGGACTCATCTTTATCAAGGTAGCAACCAATGCTCATAGGAGTAGCCAAGTGTTTTGAGTTCTCCATTTCGAATTTCTTGATGAGTTCCTTACAATATTTTGCTTGGTTGACAAAGATCCCATCATTTGTTTGTTTGATTTGTAGTCCAAGAAAGTAGTTTAACTCACCCATCATGGACATCTCAAACTCACTTTGCATGTCAATAGAAAACTCCTTGCACAAAGATTCATTAGTAGATCCAAAGATTATATCATCATCATAAATTTGTACCAATAAGATATCATTATCCTTCTTCTTTATGAATAAGGTGGTATCTACCTTTCCTCGAATGAAATTCTTTTCTATTAGGAATTTACTTAATCTTTCATACCAAGCCCTAGGTGCTTGTTTTAACCCATAGAGTGCTTTCTTTAACCTATAGACATGATCTAATTTTTGTGAGTCTTCAAACCTGGGAGGTTATTCTACATATACTTCCTCTTGGATTAGACCATTTAAGAAGGCACTCTTGACATCCATTTGATATAGTTTAAAGTTCATAATAGATGCATAAGCTAAAAGCATCCTAATGGCTTCTAATCTAGCTATGGGTGCAAAGGTTTCTTCATAGTCAATCCCTTCTTCTTGGTTGTACCCTTTTGCAACTAGTCTAGCTTTATTTCTAATTACTATACCATTTTCATCTAGTTTATTTCTAAATACCCACTTAGTTCCTATTAGGGGGTAGTTATGTGGTTTCTCAACTAGTTCCCAAACATTATTTTTCTCAAATTGATTTAACTCTTCTTGCATAGCAACTATCCATTGATTATCTATTATGGCTTCTTTAAAGAACCGGTGGTTGCTTGGGGACTGGATGTATGCACGGCTTGTTGCCGAACCAGTATAAAATTCTTGTGTTTGTTTTCTTCTTCCCTACACTTTTTAATTTCCGCTGTGCACTTTACTTTTACGCTTTACTTTTGTTTAAGTTACATAACTTAATAGTAAAGCCTAATTAAATCTAGTAACATTAAAAAGGATAAGTTTTAATTAGTCAAGGTACATTAATAATTAATTCAACCCCCCCTTCTTAATTATTCTGAGGCCACTTGATCCAACAAGTGGTATCAGAGCAGGTATCTTGTAGAAAATTTAGCCACTTCAAGATTCATGGCCTCTTCAAATTCTTTATTTTCTAAAGGAAATTCCATCCATAGGCCACCTATCTTTAATGGTCAGGGTTACCACTATTGGAAAACTCGTATGTAGATTTCATTGAAGCCATAGATTTAAACATTTGGGAAGCAATAGAATTAGGACCTTACATACCCACCAAAGTAGATATATGCACTAGTACCACAACACAAAAACCTAGAGATAAGTGGACTGAAAAGGATAGAAGAAGAATCCAATATAATCTTAAAGCCAAAAACATTATCACTTCAGCCCTAGGAATAGATGATTATTTTAGAGTGTCAAACTGCACAAATGCAAAGGAGATGTGGGATACTCTCCAACTTACACATGAAGGCACCACTGATGTGAAAAGATGTAGAATCTACACCCTTACACATGAATATGAATTGTTTAGGATGAACCCTACTGAAAACATCCAAAGTATGCAGAAAAGATTTACACACATAGTCAACCATCTTGCCTCCTTAGGAAAAATCTTCCCTGATGAAGATTTAATTAATAAAGTTTTAAGATGTTTAAGTAGGGAATGGCAGCCCAAGGTAACTGCCATTTCTGAAAGTAAAGATCTTTCCTCTATGTCTCTTGCTACTTTATTTGGCAAATTGCAGGAACATGAAATGGAACTCCAACGACTTAATCAAAATGAAGAAACTGACAAAAAGAAAAGAAGCATAGCACTTAAAGCCTCCTCATTAATGCAAGAAGAAAATGAAGAAGAAGAATCAGAAGATGAAGAAGACTTCTCACACTTTGTGAAGAAGTATAAAAAATTTGTCAAGAAGAGAAGCATCGAGAGGCGTCAAAACTTCAACAATGGAAGAAGATCTCAAGAAGACTCTAAAATTCTTAGATGCTACAAATGCAACCACCTTGGTCACATCAAAGCAAATTGTCCCTCAAATGAGGAATGGCCTGAAAAGAGTGATAAGAAAAGGTATGAAGGAAGAAGGACCAAGAAGGCTTACATTGCATGGGATGACAATGACTCTGATGCAATCCTACCCCCCAAGGGCATTGGATAGAAGACTCCAAGAAGATTTGGCCCAAGATGCAAGAGAAGGCCCTAGGGTTCTCATGAGCCTTAGGGTAGATTTCGGGCCCATGGGCTAAGTATGAGTCCACTTATCTTTGTACATATTAGATTAAGGTTTCATTAATTTGGGCCTTGTATTTAGGGCTCCATAATGTAGGTAGGGTACGCTAGAAATGTAAGATTTTCCAGCCCTTGTATTTTAGGGCACCTAGACTAGTTTTTGTGTTAGGGGTAGTTTTGTAATTTCACATGCATTAAGTGAATATTTGATGTGTGTGTTGAGAAATAAATTTAATTGAATTGGGAGAAGCACAATCCAATTAAATTTTAGAGGGGGAGGTGAGCATTTGCTTGCTACACCCGATTGCCACATCATATAGTCACACTTTGTGCATGTCCTTCATGCTTTATATGCCTCATGGCACCTAAGCACACTTAGTGGAGAATCTTGGACTTGATCTTGGATTAGTGGTGTTGGACCTTGTGACCTCAATAATCTTAAGAGGGATAGGCTTAGAATGCAGAAGAAGCAACAACAATCAATTTAACAATGTTCTTTAAACATGCAAGACACAATTGATTGCAACAAAATAAATAAGATAAGGGAAGAGAGAATGCAAACACAGTTTTATACTGGTTCGACCACAACCCGTGCCTACGTCCAGTACTCAAGCAACCCACTTGAGATTTCCACTATCTTTGTAAAATCCTTTACAAAGTCTGAACCACACAGGGACAACCCATCCCTTGTGTTCAGGAATCCTTTACAACAAGAGACTCACAGTCTCTTAACCAATCTCATTGAATAAGAAGAATGAAAGAAGAATTCTCTCTTCAAGAGAAGAATATTACAATGAAGATCCATGGATGAACTCTTAATGGATGTGCAAGTGTTTGCCCAAGAGTTCTTTGAGAGAGCATTTGACAATGAAGTTCTCTTGGAATCTCTCTCATTTTCTTTTGAGAGGATAAGACATTTTGGACCAGCAAAACTCTCTACATAAAATTCGTGCCCAAGTCACATATTTTAAGGCATTGCGATTAAATGCTCCTCTACCATATCCATATCTAGTCACTCTTTTCCTTCAACACTTTAACATCCCTCTTGATTCTGAACCTTATTTTCCAATCAAGAGATCCTTTCTGATTGGTGCTATTGTGATTGCATCTTTTGGTTATCACAAAGAGCGTGATGGCTCTTGGGTAAAAAAGGGTGCTCAACCTCATGATGATGAAGGCCACGTAGGAGAGGATTCCTCTCTCCTTCAGAGTATCTTGGACAGGTTTGATGGACTTCAAACCTTTGTTGGTGAAAGGTTTGATGCTTTGGAACAACAAGTGGACATGCGATTTGACGAGATGGACTCAAGGATCACCAAGGTTGAAGGAGATGTCACTTACATCCGCACATGCTTTGATATACCACCACCACCACCACCATCATCATCTTAGATTTTATTATTTTCTAGTATTATTAGTACTTTGATTTCAAGCCATGCATTTGGCTAGGTCTTAAGAAAACACTTACTAGTATTACTATTTTTCTCTGCATTAGTAGTTTTATTTGGTTATTATGAATGACTTTCTGGATTATATAACATTCTATGAAGTATTATATTTCTAGTTTGATGAATGGTTAAGTTATCTTGTTTGATTGTCGCCTTTTGAAAGCATGCAAAGACTGAAGACATTGTCATCTTCAAAATGTAAATCAGGGTCATTTTCGCCTTTTGAAAGCATGCAATGACTGAAGACATTGTCGTCTTCAAAATGTAAATGAGGGTCGTTGTTGCCTTTTGAAATCATGCAATGACTGAAGACATTGTCATCTTCGAAATGTAAACGAGGGTCATTATTGCCTTTTGAAAGCATGAAATGACTAAAGACATTGTTGTCTTCGAAATGTAAATGAAGGTCATTGTTGCCTTTTGAAAGCATGCAATGACTGAAGACATTGTCGTCATCAAAATGTAGATGAAGACAGTGTCGCCTTTTGAAGACATTGTCATCTTCGAAAGTAAAGAGGTAACTGACCATAATTGTCTCTGCACGCCATCAGACTTGATTGTCTCTGGATGGCCAAGGAGGGTGTGGATGACCATGATTTGTCTCCGCGTGCCATCGGACTTGATTGTCTCTGGATGGTGAAGGTGCGGATGTCCATGATTTGTGTCTGTGTGTCATTGGACTTGCATGTCCCAGGATGGCAAAGGAGGCTGCGAATGACCATGATTTGTCTCCACGTGCCATCAGACTTGATTGTCTCTGTATGGCGAAAAGGCTGTAGATGACCATAATTTGTTTCCGGGTGCCATCGGACTTGCATGTCTCTAGATAGCAAAAAGGGTGCGGTTGATCACAAATTGTCTCCACGTGCCATTGGACTTGCATGTCTCTGGATAGCAAAAAGGGTGCGGATGACCATAATTTGTCTCCGCGTGCCATCGGACTTGATTGTCTCGGGATAGCAAAAAGGGTGCGGATGACTATTTGGCTTCTGACAAGTGCACCGGATCGCACAAGTAGTATAAAACGGTAAGAACCGAGTATCGAACAATGGGGAAACTTGTGTTATTTGGTAAGCTATTTCAGAAAATAGGCGTCTATTATGTAAAAGTAAGTGTGAATATGAACAAGTGTATAAACTATCTGTGCAAAAAGAAAGAAAATCACACGAGAGAAATGATGTGTAAAAATAAGTAGAGAACACGTTGGTCTTCCTAATAGGTGCCTGATGCTAAAAAGATATTCTCTAACTAACAATGCTCATGTGTTCTTATGGTATCTCCTGAGATACTAAACCCCGATTCCTCATGATAGTTTAGCCTAGTCCTGATCAAGCCTCGTCCGCAGATTCCTCTTGTAAGACTAAACTCAACCAGGACCGCATTAAGACACACATATTCAACTGACTTATCGCACCCCGATTTCTTGTGAAAGCACGACAACTTAGCCCTGCACTATCAAGGACTTTAGAGTCAGACCAATTTCCACTATTGAATGACCCTAACAAAGCATGCATCTACATGATCAAGTTAAAGGCATACTGGAATGAAAAGCAGATAGCACAGAGAACACACAAAACATCATTAAATAGATAGAAATATATTTACATCAGGTACCTACAGGGAAGATCCAACAGAGGATTTAGCTTTCCAAACTCTCTTTCACAAAATCTGATTTCAAAATGAAAATACTAAGTATTTATTACCTATACTTAACAGAAAATACTTATAACATTACAAAATAACCATAAATTAGGAGAGTTTGATACAATTTATACAAGTTTTATACATAAAAGTTCTTCGTTCAGCACTAGGCTCACGTAGTCTATTCAGACCCTCTCTTTTTCATTCTCTGCATTTTAGGCGTAAAAAGGGCTTTTTGTCCGTGAAGGTGCGCTTAGCGCCATTCTCGCGCTACGCACAGAAGAGACAATCTTCTTGCTGAACGAGTTGATGACGCACTGAGCGCATGATGACATGGCAGATTCTCTTCAATATTCATCTCACTCGCTAAGCGGTTGATGTCTTTCTTAGTGGTTGAGTCTCGCTAAGCGCACGGTCCAGGCTTAGTGAGACAGTAGCTTTTGCACTTCAGATTTTTCTCCTTTTTACCTAGAATTGAAGTGAAATTTACATTAAATTCATATGGAAAACTTCTACTGAGAAAATATAAAAAATAAACAAGAAATATTTAAAATCCTACCAAAAAGAACCATAAATTGGGAGAAATGTATAGATTTTTGAAAACTTTTCTATACAAAATTTAGTCGTGAAAGATGACTAACACACGCGTTCGGTAAGGGCGCCGTAAAGCGTGGTCTTTCCTTTTGATAACAATGATTACAACACTAATTTCAAGGAAAGAATGCAATGAGCAATGCAACCAATGAAAAGCATGGATGTATGCGAATAATGCATTGTTGAAGTATTGCAAATTTTACACAGGACATAGGGTTAAATCAATTTAGATTTTCATTAAAACAACATGGTCCATCACATCTTGTCAAAGTGAAACTGGAAGAACATATGGACGTCAACAGTCCTAATTTTTTTTTTTTTTTTGCAAATTGGCATAATTATGTGTTGGTAGTAGACAAAGAAATTATGTAACTCGATCCATCTTCTGCCCCAACTTTTTCATGCTAGTTACTTCCATACTTGACTTTGACTTGATGAACCTTTTCTTAAATCATGTGCTTGGTTCAAACCCATAACCCAAGGAAAAGAAATTTTGATTGGGAATACTTCAACAGCCTATCATAGAGTTGAATGACTAGGGCATACTCATGATATGCATGACAAATGTAATTATGAGATTGATATGAGATGCCCTAAGAACCATCATTTCCTAGTTAAACATGCACTAGGTACCACATTCATATGATTTTCAATCATTTTTTTAGAGAAATGGGTGTATAATCCCAACATGGTTGCTATCATCATGGTACCCAACACATGAATGCAGTTTGTAGAACCAAAGCATGCTAAATGAAAGGGGTATGATAATGCAGTGATTTATGCAAATGCAATGCACGTATATCATAAAGGACGAATGCAGGAATGATATGTCCATTATGATTCCATGAAGAGATGCATGATGCAATCAAGGAATATGCCAGAGTAAGTTTGCTATGTGCCCCCTAATTCGAGAATCTAATGGAAAGGATCCAAAAGTCTACTTCTAGTGATAATTCCCAAGGGTGGTTTTATGTAACCTTACTGGCTTCTAGAGATATCATCCTCTTAAGTAATACATTGTGGCAATAGGGACTATCAACAACAATGCATCACTAAAAGAGGAAAACTCTAGATGAGGCTTCATTGTCATCAAGCGAGTCGGAGACCCATCATGACCACAGATCGACCTCCATTCCTTATGGCTTACATAGACCTAGGTATAGGGTTTAATATCTCAATGTGTGTGCGAGGTGTAGGTGTCATGTGTGTGTAGAAAAAGCATTTCTAACTATGAATATAATCGATAGATAAACACACACCAAACACAAAAACATAGCAAAGATTATATACAAAAGATAAAAGGGGAAAGGGAACATAAATAAACAAGAAGCCATGATAAAAACATTGCACATTGACTGAATGGCCTAACTCTCTAACAGTCCCCAGTGGAGTCACCAACTGTCGCGACTTGCACACCGGCGGGGGCACGACGCGAGGCTCACGGCTGCATTTTCTAAAGAAGGAGAAAAGTGCGGAGTCACCACCAATGTTTATTCAAGGAAAACGTCAGAAAAACCAAAAAATGGAAAAGGTCAAGGGTCTGCGTATTTCGAAAATGAGGGTTCGGAAGCTGTTTACACACAGGGAAGGTATTAGCACCCCACATGCTCGTCACAAGGGACGGCAACCTCTAATCGAGTGTGAAAATCATGACTTCAATATTATTTATTTTCCCTTTTATCTTTATTTTCCCTTTTTATATTTTTTACTTTTTTGGGGTGGATAAGGGTGTTTCCCTCGCTTCTACATATCCTTGGGTGCGATGAGGAACTCAGACCTACGTAGTTCTTTAAGAACTGAAGGTTTGTTTGTTACATTGATTTTATCTTTTTTGAAAGATTAATTTTAATTGTGAACAAAAGTCATTTAAGGCTTTGGACCTTGGAAATGATCTTTTGATTTTGAAAAGAGGAGAAAGAGTCGTTAAGGCGTTGGACCTTTGAACGATCTCTTGATTTTTTTTATGAAATGAAGAAGTTTATGAGCTGGTTTTATTTGGTTTTGGCTCATTAATCTTCAATCTTTTTTTAAAGATAACTTGTGGCATGACTGGTTAAAACTTATTTTATTTTGATGAAAAGAGTTTATGACACAAACGATCGGTCAAAATTTATTTAAACAGTGATTAAGTGAGATTACAACACAAACGATCAGTTGAAATTCATTTAAGCAGTGATTAAGTGAGATTACAACACAAATGATCGGTTGAATTTTATTTTAACAGTGATTAAATGAGATTAAGGTATGAACGATCGGTTGAAACTTGTGTAGAAGCTAATGACTTTGATGTTTTGATGATGATCATGATGATTTGATGCAAATGATGCAAATGCGCTTTTCAAGTTTAAATTGAAGAAAATGATTCAAGAATAAAAGACACAACATCAAGATGATCACTAGTATTTAGGAAGGGAATTCCTAATTGATATAGCAAAAGGTTTGGCCAAGTAATTTAAGTTAAAAAGTGTTTTTTCATGAGATTTACTCTCTGGTAATCGATTACCAGCTGTCGCAACGTGCCCTTCACGGGCGAGCGAAGGCGAGGCTCACGGGTGCGCTTTCCAAAGGAGGAAAGATACGCGGAGTCGCCACCAACGTTTATTTGTGGAAAACGTCAGAAAAACCGAAGGAAACCAGTCAAAATGAAAATTCTAAGTTCGGGAGTTGTATTTACGCTTGAGGAAGGTATTAGCACCTCTCACGTTTGTCTCAAAGGACAACAACCTATTTTTTAGAAGATTGGAAATTGTGTTACCTTAACTTTATTTCTTTTTTTTATGAGGTCGACAAAAGCGGTGCTCTTGCTCCTACGTACCCTCCATCAAAGGGGAAATCAGACCTACGTAGTTCTTCCTTATGCGTGAATCAAGTGATTCTTTTTACTTGAAAGGTGATCATTTTAAGGCGTTGGAGCTTAAAAATGATCCATTTTACTTGGTAAGAAACTGAAATGATAAACTTTCAAAACCCTATTTTTTGTGGACGAGCTTGACTAGGCGAGTTGATTTTAGCCTTAGTTTCACTTTAGTTATTAGTCAATTCAATTAAGAATGAGAAATCCCAAAGAGAAAACGTTCGATTGATTTTTCGCTTTATTTTACTAAAAGGTATTTTTTGATTATTATCTTATTATTTTACCTCTTTTTGATTTCCAACGTGGTTACGGCACGACCGAACGGTCGAAATTCTTTTTAACAGAAATTAACGGATGATACAATTCAAATGATCGGTGGAAATTTATTTTATTTTTAGATTAGGCGAGAAACAACTTAAATAAATGACTGAAGCACGTCAAAAGGGGGTATAGAAAGTAAATGAAAACGAGAATAAAAATACATGAAACAAAATGTGGACCACCACGGGTACATAGAATGAATTGAAAAGCTCGGTTTGAGGTACTTACCCGTTGAAAACTGAAGAAAATGAAGAACGAACGATGAATGTTGAAGAATGGTCGAGAATCTTCGCGTAATTACTCACGGAAACGTTACGGAAGCGCCTCGGCTTGGATTTTCTTCACGGAAATAATTCTCCTCAGCAATTTCGAGAGAATAAGAAGTGCCAAGAAGGCTGAACTCCTTCTCCCTTCACTCCTCCCCCTATTTATAGCAAAATAGGGGAGGAGCTTGCCACCCAGCTGGCCCAAGCGAGCAAGGTTACTTCGTCCAGAAGCAACAGCCTTCTGGAGGAAGAATCTGGAAGGCCCAAGTGGGCCTGATTGCTATTTGTACCCCCCCTTTTACTAAATGCACCCCCCTTTACCTTTTTTTGGTAATTCTTTTTCCATAACGTTACGAAACTTTACGAATTTTGTAATGATACTTATTTTCCTTCCGCAAGGTTACGAATCTTCACGGATTATGTATTTACTCTTTTTTAGCTTTCGAAGAAGTTACGAAAACTCACGGATTGCGAAAAACACCTCCTTTCGATTTCCGTCACATTATGGAATTTTCACGGATCGCGTAAGCCTGCTTCCTTTTGATTTTTCGGCACGTCTCGGGACTTCACATATTGTGTAACAAAGGGTGCCCAGTATCTCGAAGCGGCCAATCAAAGGTTGTATATCATCAAATAATAATCCCCGGACGAAATTAGGGTATGACACCAGCGGATGTAATCGATTACCAGTGGCCAAAAATGGTTTACAACAACTACTAAATATTTGAATTCAAATTTTAGACTGTGTAATCAATTACACAATATTGGTAATCGATTACCAGTAGTTAATAAACGTTTTAATTCAAATTTTAAAACCTATAATCGATTACACAAAACCTGTAATCGATTACCAGAGAAGATTTTCAGAAAATTATTTTTGAGAGTCACATCTTTTCAAATGGTTTTTACATGACCATCAAAGGTCTATATATATGTGACTGGAAACACGAATTTGCTCAGAGTTTTTAACAACAACAAGTCTTATTCTCTCAAAGAGCAAAAACATTTTATCCTCTTAAGAATTCCTTGGCCAATACACTTGCAATTCAATAAGGAATTAATTGAGTGCTCAAATTGTACAATCTATCTCTTTCAAGAGAGATTCATTCTTCTCTTCTTTCTAAATTCTCAAAGGGGATTGAGAGACCGAGGGTCTCTTGTTGTAAAAGAATTTTGAACGCAAAGGAAGGATTGTCCTTGTGTGTTCAAAACTTGTAAAAGGATTTTACAAGATAGTGGAACTCTCAAGCGGGTTGCTTTGGGACTGGACGTAGGCACAAGGGTGTGGCCGAACCAGTATAAACCCGAGTTTGCACTTTCTCTTCCCTTAAACTCTTTTATTTATTATTGCTTTATATTTATATTCAGATTGTTCTATTTGAATCATTATTTAAGAGTTCATTTTTAAGGGAATTTGTAACTTGCATAGAAAGTGAAATATAATTTTAATTGGGGAAATAGTTTGCAATATCTTAATTCAACCCCCCTTCTTAAGATATCTGAGGCCACTTGTCTAACAACTTGCTTTAAACAAAGAAAAAGATCACCAATGATCGAAGAAGCAGATGAAGATGCACAAACAATAAAGGGGGCCCCTAAGGGTCCATAAATCAAATTAAAATCTTTAAAGCAAGCACTAACTGAATGAAAAATGAAGAACAACCGAAGAATGAACGACGAATGGTGTAGGAATCGATCACGGATGCGATTTGGTGGCGTTTCAACCTTGTTTTCTCTTCTCTCTGGACCTTTGGACCTTGGATAACCTTAGCACCCTTTATCTCAGCCTTCCCATGCCTATTTATAGCAAAACAAAGCATTTCGGATGAAGGTAGCTCGCCCAAGCGAGCTATTTCTTCATTCTAAAGCAATCTAGCTCGCCCAGGCGAGCTAGTGACTTCACCATGAAGTAATTTTGGTGGCCCAGGCAAACCAGAGGCTAGCCAGGGCGAGCTAGGGGTCTAAAAAAAGTATAAAAGTGACCCTTTTGCCCTCCCTTTTGAGTATTTTCTGCATTCTCTTCTGAAATGTCAAAAAACCTTTTGGATTGCGCGAAAACTTGTGTCAAGCAGCTCAATTTGGCTAGCGAGAATCCAAATGTTTGCAAATGATTGTCCCCGGACAAAATTAGGGTATGAAAATCGGATGTTAAATATGATTTAGATTATGTAGGACAAAATTTTTCCTTCATGACATGCTTTATTGTGAACATTATAAACAATTTTGAGTAATAATTGACAATTTTCAACAATAACTTTCTTCGGCTCTATCTACAAGTATGTGTTGATGTCTACATGAGGTTGTTAGCTAGTCTTAAGCACAATTTGTTGGAAATAGCAGTAATGCTTCAAAACTGATCTTGACTTCCTTTTAGTACAAAGCTATAAATTGTAGGGCTCACAGTGCTTCATTGACTGATTTTTGTGGTGTTCGAGCTGGAAATACATCAAATTCAAAGCCTTTAAAGACAATCACAATCTTATATACTACACTTATTGTGAACTTCGACTACACAAAGCTAGCAAGGTACTTATATTTCCTCCCTTTGTTAACCTCTATAGTCTCAACACACTTGAATACTAATAGGATATGGGTTTGGGCTTTTCTCGAGAAATACACCCTTATGAGTCAATCTCACATCACCAAAATTACTTGGAGTATAACAACTGAAAATATCCCTCTTGGATGTAAAATTACCAAAACACCACTCGAATCACGCAACTAGATGCACTCATTTGATACTTTGATTTATGTAATTAACACAAACCAATAAAAAATAGTCTTGCATTGTTTGTAGGGGTATTTATGGGTTGCATTGGTTTGGATTTAGGGTAAAATTAAATCCAAACTTTTTTTATCTTCTTGATTTTCTTGTTTTTGGAGAACATGAAAGTGGTTTGTGTATTTATTCTTGAACTTGTTTGATCATTAAGGGGCAACAATAAAGGGAGGAAATAGATTTTAGTAGCCTACCTCTATTTTAACAATTCAATGTAGTGATGTGGATTATACAAATGCATTGAATGTGAGATTGAAATAAACATTATGCTTCTAAATCTAAATTTTATGCAGGAGAGAAATTCTCCAGCATAGATAGTGGATTGGCTGCTTTCTACTTAGAAGTTACTTCCTTTTTTTCAAACTCCTATGCTAGACCATGTGAGGAATATGGGCAAGGGTGAAAGGGGGGTTTAAAATAGGATATGACAAACTCTTCTATGTGGCATTAACTATGGGAACTGGGAAGCAATGTGGTAAAGTTGAAGTAGCATGGGACATGGAGGGGGGGGGGAGGGGGGGAGGGACGAGAGGTCAACAATTATTCAGTGAGGATTCGGGGAGGTTTCAGGTCACTTGAATGACTTGTAGTATCTTTTCTTTTTAGTTTTATGGAATTCTAGAGAGTCATCTGTGTGTAAGAATGTAAAGGAAAAAATGATTTTTATTGATGAACCCTAAATCCCAATTGCTATGCCAATGTGGTAACAGCCTTAGGCTAGGGTTGAGGATACAAAATGAGTGATTTCCTTGGATATTTGAATTCGAGAGACTAGTCCCTACTCTGTAAGAGTCTAATCCTTTCTCAAATGGTAAGATAATTTCTCTCTCAACCTCTTCTTTTTATTTATAGGCAATATGCCTTATTTCTTCTACTTCTCAGCTAGCCCAACTAGCCTAACCAACTTCCTCCCTCACTAATAGACACCTAATTAACTACTAATGGCTATCTATTAGTACTCTCCCCTTCCTAAAGTTTCACCTTATTCTTAAGGTGAATAGTTTGTGGCTGCTGAAATGAAGTTCCATTGATGTTCAATTGATTGAAGCATGATGACCAAGCTAATTGCACTTACAGCCCAAGAATAGCTTCTACTCCTCCTATGCCAAACACAATCCTTTTATTTGTTTATTGTTAGAGCAATATACACCCTTGAGAAAAATTGAGATATTTTAGTGTATCTCAACTTTGGGATTTGAGTGAAATATAATATTTTGTAATCACCATTCACCACAATATTTCTTTATTGAATATATATGGTAGTCATATCTGCATGTGGTTATAAGTTGTAAGCTGAATTACATTTGTTCTTACACTTATTATAACATCATCTTTTTCTTCTGAGAATCGGCTTACTTTGGACTTTTTACTGGACCGAATGGCTAAAGTCCACACGGAGCATCTTGATAAAGGTTGTAGATTGAAACCCAAATTTTGCATGAAGACAAAGTTTAATTTAACTGCACTGTACATTTCATGTGAAGGCTGGGATACATTTAAGGTTGTAATTTAACAGTTTCGTTGTTATTTTATATAGATATCTGATGCTTGTAGTAAAAAATATGTTGAACCTAGACTTTTAAGAGTACAGAAATGGAAGTATCTTTCTTTAGATTTTTATAAAAATAAAAAGAATGCAACACAATTTACCATGTAAAAAATCTATAACTTTGGTTGATGCGATAGAAAGTTCCTTATTATTCATTGAAAATAATTCATATATTGCTCGTGTCTTGGTCTTCCTGAAAGGGCAGGACACATGGAATCTGGAAAAGTGGTCCTTGTTACAGTTGTGGCAGGAGGAACTAGGCAATTTGCTATTTAGGTACTTCATTTTCTCTCTCTATGCTGTGTGTTTTTTCTCTCAGCAGAATTTCCAAAATTTCTCCACTACCCTATATTCTTTGCTCCTGAAACTCCCACTTTCTGTGAATATGCTTATTTGGTCCTAGAACATTCGCCTGATGCACCAGAAATACATCGATTAGCTGATTTATATGAGGATATGATAAAGTGTTATGTTTCAGACGCAATGAGTAAGGTAGCTTTATAGTTATAGGTTATTTGACATTTGGTAAATATATAGTGCATTGAATTTGTAAACTCTGAGTAGCTTTTCCATTGGGTTTTCTCTTATTCCTCAACTATCAAGAAATTGTATCACCTTGATAAGCTTGTTAGTGTTGTGGGAAGCGAAAGTCATTCTTCTTGTTTGCTTATATTTTAGTGAAATTTCAGTTCTCATAAAATGTATAATATGATAAATCAGTAATGATAATTAAATTGTGAAATTCCATAAAATTTTTATTTATTGGTTGGCTTTATGTCTGAATGTGTCTATGTGTAGTAAGGAATGATTAAGGCTCTGAAACTTAGCGTAATAGAATTTATGTTGAATGATGCTTCTATTATGGTTAGCCAAAGAACAAGGCCTCTGTCCAATGCTTTCTCTCTGTGTGCACTTGCTACATGTGCATCATGCCAAAATAATATAAATTTCATTTTACAATAATGATCATAGGGAGAAAATAAGTATCCAAGAGGCAGTTGTGTTGTGAAAAAGTCACGACTTTCGTGCCATTATATCCCTTAAGGATCCATAATCTATGAATTAAATCATCCCTAGTGGGACAACGCTTTGTTGTTGCTGTTTGTTTCATTGTATAATATATTAGTTTCATTCTAGTAGAGTTACTTTATTATTAGTTATGATCATTTACTTTTTCGAGAAAATTTTTTATTCATCATTTTTTATTGATTTAGGATAGAAACTCATTAGCATACTCATTGATTATTCAAAGTATATGCATGTGAAAATAATTACTATATGAAAATTAATAGATACGGTCTACTGCAAGGATGAGCTATAGAATGTTTGCCAAAACATGGCCACAACGTTCTCGTCGCCTATTTTCATCCTTTGACCATGCTATTCAACGGGTATACACTTATGATTTTGTGGATGTCATTCTTCCTTTTATCTTTGTTCAAGTCATCTTTTAAAGTGAGTTTAAATTGCAGTTAATAAATGAAGATGATGACACTATTAGAAAATACACTTTCAACATCGGTTATTAGAGTATTCTACATCGGTTCTAAAACCGATGTTGAAAGTGCCGATGCTGAATGTATCAATGTTAACATCGGTTTTGTAAAACCGATGTTAACATAAATATGACAACATCGGTTCTCTAAATATCCGATGTTAAACACAATGAACAACAACAATAAAAGTGTACGCATGATGAACATTGACATCGGTTTTGCAGTAAAACCGATGTTAATATGTTATATTAACATCGGTTTTTTAGAAAAACCGATGTTAATGGAATATATTAACATCGGTTTGCCGATGTTAATATATTCCATTAACATCGGTTTTACTAGAAAACCGATGTCAAAGTTGATGATGCATACACTTATTTGATGTAATTCTTAGTGATAACATCGGTTATGTGTAGAAAACCGATGTTAATATACAAATGTTCACATCGGTTATTTATAAATAACCGATGTTAATATACAAGCGTTGACATCGATGATCTACAAATGACCGATGTTAAAATACAAACGCTGACATCGGTTATACACAAATAAGCGATGTTAATATACAAACGTTAACATCGGTTTTCTATTACAACCGATGTTAAGGTTCATGTTGACATCGGTTTTTGTAAATAACCGATGTTGTTTATCATATTAACATCGGTTTTTGTTAATAACCGACGTTGTTTTCAAGTATTTTTTTTATATATACTTTTTGTTTTTACAGTAAACCCAAAATTGTACCTGTCAAATGCAATTTCAATCCCAATTCACAACAAATAAACATTTTATTCTGCTTTCAAGCAGTTTTAATGATAATAAACATCAAATAATTGGTTTATCATAAAGAACAATCATCAAATGAATTCAATGTTCATATTACATAGAAAATGTCAAAAATGTTAAACCAAAGTAAACTAAAGCTAAAGATAATGTCCCTAAATCCTAGGCCTGATCTCTAACTCGGAGATTAAACTGTGCCCACTGGATCCGCAATGTCTTTAATCTCTCTGGCTCCAATGGTCTAGGATCGTTAAAATACTGCATGATGAAATAAATCATAATAAGTTAATAATATACAAATTATAAATAAATCAATTTTGTTTGAAATAAACTTACTGCTTCCCAATTATTCCTAAAAGTTCCTAAAATGATGGTGGACATCCAGTGCATCACATAGTAGCCGCACTCAGTACTTCCTTTTTGTCTATTACACTAAATACATAATGAAATTTGGATATTAATTAAACAACTAGTGTACAGACACATAAAGAAATATATATAAGTGGAAGTTTTATGTAAATGACGTACCTTGACGACAATCCACCTAGCAGAAGCCTTTGATTTAGGCTATAGAGCATCATCAAGACCTTTTAAAGCACTGTTCCAGATGAGTAACAATTAAAAACTGGTGTTGTACGTTGAGGTATTACAATGCAAATGTATTGAAAAGAACACTAACCTATTAATAATCCCCTTAAGGTAGTTGTCTGGCCTGTTATGCAATGAACAAAACCAATCAATTAGGTGTTCCTTGGGCAGGATGACCACCATCTGCCAGTGTCCGCTGCAGTGGAACCTAAAATGGGTTAGTACATTAGTAAACATTAATTAAATTTAGTTATCTTGTGACTTCCCCATTTAGGTAGGCTCCAAGATAGACGTCGCGTTGTGAACTCTGCATCCAACTCTTTATGTAACTTTCAGACTCAAACTGCGATTGCCCAGACCTCTGAATGGATTGTGGCTCAAGGAATTCATAGATATTAGAATTCCCCACTCACATACATGTTTCAGTGAGATGCCTGTTTATGTTAAGTCAAAGTTAAATATTTATGAATTGAAAGCAATAACTTAGGTAATTAAAAGTAATATAAAATGACTTACAAAATCCACAACTGTAACACTGATATGCTGAGACATTGACCACCGTGTACGATTTCGGAGAGGTCTTCGTGCTTTATGTAGAGGGGGAAATATGGATTAAAGACCTCGAACAAGGTGGCATCCCATCTAACCTGATAAGGCCTCAAGAAAAGCTCTGGGATGGTCAATGTCATTAGATAAAGTGGATCATTGACCTCCGGATCGGGCTTTGGAGGTGGTTTTGTCGAAGACACAACTACCTGTTCATGAAACAAAGTTAAATAGCCTAATTTGAGGCACACTTAATGAATTAATTTAAAAAGAAGAAACATATAGTAAGGACAATAAGTACCTGCTGTGATAAAGACTTGACCAGATGTGTCGGCCAAGCAAGGAAGGTGTGAAGTGTCTGCCCCACTAAGGAAACCTCATCAGTGCGTACAGCAACTGGAGCATCTGCATCTGTAACCTCCTTCACACTCACCTTTACTTGGCCAGGCAACAAAGGAGTGTTATGAACAACTGTGGATCCCTCATAAACTCTCCCCATGGCCACCAGGCGGGTAGGATCTGCTTCTATGTACAAGCCGCACCTGTCAGAGTCACCCGTCTTAGGATCGTTTCCTGAGGGATCAACACAACTCCCCTTTGTGCTCACTCGAGGATCGGAGGGACCAACCAGAGGGTTAGGAGGCACTGCAAGTCCCTGAGATTGCATCTGCGACTGAAGTTGGGACTGCATGTGGCTGAAGGATGCCATGACCTACCGCGTCACTTTCTCTGTGATGGACTCCTCTAGCTGCTCCCTGATTTGCTGGGTCAGCTGCTGCAATTCGTCAGGAAGCAGGGAGGAAGCGTTGCGGGACATCCGTGGAGCCGATCCAAAGTATTTCTTGATGGTGACACCGGCTCCACGGACACGTCCAGGGTGCTTTGGACGTCCAATAGCAGCGGCGAGAACATCCTGACGTCTATGGGGGACGAAGGATCCCTGTGTGGCCTACTCCTCAAAGGAATCTTGCACAAAAAACACACAGTGGTACATGGCATTCACAAAATAATGAAATATAATTGTAATGGTTAGTTGAAAATGACTTACAATCTTCTCAGCGATTTCCTTTGCGGCCTCAGTCGTCATCTCCCCTGTTTTCTTCGTGCGGGCCATCTTCCACTTCACGTGGCGTCTGACCAGGGATGGAGGGTCGATGACGCCATCAACGCTTCCTGACTGTGTAGCTTCCTCCAGCTTCTTCTTCGTCTTCTCAGCCAGGAGCTTCTGCTCCAAATAATCATAACCCCCACGAGACAAAACATGGGGGGCAGTATTTTGCTTCTGGATGGCCTGTGCCTTCTTGCACACATCTTGAAAAAATTAAACAATAATGCTTGAAATTGGTAGAATGAAGTATAACAACATCATGTTTTTGGAAAAACAACTTAAATGGCAAGGAACATACCTCCCAAGAAGGGTCTCTGCGAGTCTGGAAAAACAGGGCCCACTTTTCCTTACTGATGCCGTATTTCTCACAGACAGTGTCCTGGACACCGTCCTGATCGGCTGCAAGGGCCCATTTCCTCCTGAGGTCTGATTTAAACTACCTCCATCTCTCCCCCACGGTCTGCAGTAACTTCCTTTTCGTCCTACTGTCAGAAGCCTCTGGGATATCAAATTCCGCCTGACAACATCAAATAAAGTTTATTTGTTACAATAATGTATTTTTTGGCTATTAATTAAACAAAATCAAATAAGAAAAGAAAAATACCTAAATATCCTCCCAAATCAGGTCCTTCTGAACGGTAGGGACCTCTTTCCTGTTTTCGTAGGTGATGTCCACCTTATCACACGCCACAATCCCCAAATATGTTCTTAATTTCTTCTTGTGGGGACAGTCGGCCTTCCCGGTAGCAGGATCAACATGCACCACTGGTCTCTCAGCACTAGGTGGTCTAGTGGACAACGATCGTAGACGTGAGGCTTTGTGTGTCCGCTTCACAGTAGACGGCAAAGCCGATGCGTTAAAAGGAGGAGGAGGAGAAGGAGGAGAAGGAGGAGGAGGAGGAGGAGAAGGAGGAGAAGGAGGAGGAGGAGTGGAGGCAGGTGGAAAACTCATGATCTTTTATACAATAACATACAACAACATACAAAATAGGATTATTCAAAAAAGGATCAGTCATAAGTTTTTTTTTTGGAAGGCAAAAGTATAATATTATTAATAAAACATAACAGTACCAGAGGTACTGAGGAGATCAGATACAAGACACCCAAGGTGCCACCTTCCAAAAACAAAAAACCCAACAAAACCCCACCACAGAAGGAGACAAGACAAATTAACCAAAGGACTCCGAAAGATTGGTAGACCAATGGTTAAATAAAGTATTGAAACCTTTCTCACTAGCTTTTAACCAAGACCAAGCAAGAAATAAAGCATCATCCATGACTTTGGGAGGCTCAAAAGGGGTGCCCTGAAAGTGATTTAGTTGTGCTTTTTAATTGTGATTTGGGGCAACTATGTTATAAAAAGTCTATTACATGTAATCAACAGTCAACGTATGCTTGATGGAATATAAATACTATATCTTCAGAAATACACATGTGTGTGTGTGGGTGTGTGTGTGTGTGTCGCAATCTGTGTGTGTGTGTGTGTGTGTGTGTGTTGTTATGTATGTGTATGTGTGTGTGGCTGTGTGTGTGTGTGTGTGTGTCGATGTGTGTGGTTATGTATGTGTATGTGTGTGTGTGTGTGTGTGTGTGTTGGTCTGTGGGTGTGTGTGTGTGTG
Organism: Glycine max; assembly: GCF_000004515.6. Taxonomy (NCBI): domain Eukaryota; kingdom Viridiplantae; phylum Streptophyta; class Magnoliopsida; order Fabales; family Fabaceae; genus Glycine; species Glycine max. Next base: position 32,175,526 of record NC_038243.2, on the reverse strand, counting down.
TGTGTGTGTGGGTCTGTGGGTGTGTGTGTGTGTGTATTGTTATGTATGTGTATGTGTGTGTGGTTGTGTGTGTGTGGGGGTCTGTGGGTTAGTGGGTGTGTGTGTGTGTGTGTGTGTGTGTGTGTGTCTGTGGTTGTGTGTGTATATGTGGGTGTGTGTGTGTGGCTGTGTGTGTGTGTGAACAGCACAACCTACATTTCAAAGATAGCTTTAGGGGAGGACTATTCACAGATACTCATTAGATGTTAGATAAGTTAGTCAAACAAATACAACAATTTATCTACCAAACAATGGTATTGGGCTTACAAATTCATTATTTGTTACAGCAATATATCAAACAGTTCTAAAAGTATACCAGTAATGCATACAAACAATTTGATAGTAGTTTTCGAATAAAACATATAAATACCTGAGTTCGAATAAAACAATTTGACCGCTAGACCAGTTTTAATTAATTTTGAAACAGCAATGACCTCTGGCTTCTCAACAATGCCTATCACCACAGGATAATTTCAAAGTCAACAGAAGCACAATAAATCTTATCATAATAATAATAGGAAGAATTTTGTAATGACTTATTACAAAAAGAAAATTATATGAAGCCGATATAATGTTTACGAACATGCTAAAATGGTAGGAAATAACAAATTATGACTTATGTATTATATGTTCCTCTGACTGTGGCCCGGTTGTATCATTACCAAAAATTTAGAAAATTACATTCTTGTTTTAATATCTTCTGATGGGCAATAAGGTGCTGGAACCTTTATGTCTTCTAGACAAGGTAAAAGTTTTAAAAAAAATCCCATTCCCTCTTAGGAAGGTAACCACAACACTCAGTTGAGGGCAGTGTCAGTAAGTCATTTTGATTTGGAACAGAAATGATTTCTACTGCAAGCAGAAACCAGTAGTGATTTGTTTCTGTTTAATCACTACAAAATATTAAACCCTTTTGATTTATGAGTTTCTCAAACTTGTTTATTCACTTCATGCAGAACTAGGAAACTGCTGTGGAGCAACCGAGTGAGTCCTAATGTTATATACTCCTTACAGCACATGCATAGTGACACATCAACATTAGTTGTTGGCGGAATAGATGGTATCTTAAGATTGCTAAATCAGAACGATGGCAGTGTTATTTCGAGTTGTGTTATGGGAGATAAATTGTTTTCACTAGATCCTCTATTTTTGAATAATAAATTGTAACCTTTTTGGATTCTTTTTTGACAACATCGTTTTCACTCTAATTCAAATTTTTGAGAATAGGACACAGAGTAACATTTTTGTAGTAAAAGTGAAAACAAAAACTCCTCACTTGCTCACAACAAACAGTCCTTTATTTGTCTTGCATTCTGCATTCATACAAATATTTATGAAAAGAAAGACAATTGTTCAATGCATACCTTGGAATGTATTTGCATCAATTATTAGAAAATTTATTAGCATATATTCAATGTATATTTTGGAGTGTAGAGTGGGATCCTTGGGGTGTTCCAGATGATTACAGATGTGAGGTGATTGAGAATGATGCACCAGTTCCCAAGCATGTTCCTCTCCTTATAGAATTTGACAAGACGCTAGAGGCACTTTGATAGAACCAGCAGGGCTACTGGCTTCGAGGGCCTGCTCCCCCAAGAAGAAGAAGAAGGAGAAGAACTATGAAGGAGAGGAATTCTGTGTTTTTCATTGATTTCCCACTTGCTTTATTACATGGCTATTTATTATGATTCCTTACTAAAAACATTTGTCTCTTTGTGATTACAGGAATATTACAAAATGCCCAAAGGAAATGCCAGACGATGAGACTGTTAATGAATTAGAATAAATTTGAATGAATCTGATTGATAAGAAGGAGCCCAAGTATTTGACTACATGAAATGGGAATAAGTCCCTGAATACAGAAACAAACTTACTCTTATAAAACAGGAACAAAAACAGTGCAAGTACTAAGAGGGGTGGTGGGTGGGCTTCCTCCCTTCCCAAATGTTACTCATAGTTCTCTGTCTTTCCCCTCTCCTCTCTTCTCCCTTTATCCCATTCCCATTACTCAAATCTATTTCCTGGCCCTAGATGCCATGTGGACAGGTTGTTACAAGCCACTCTCTCTATGTACTTATTACACTTCCCTTGCACACTGCCCAAAACAGCCTCTACTCTCCTACATTCCCTCCTAGTTTTCTTTATACCCACCCACTTGTTATGGATGAATATCTTTCATTGGTGCTGCAAGTAGCCAGCTCCAAGGTGTATCATGCTTTGTAATTTGACAACTGAGGATGCTCTTAACTGCAACTGTAATAACTAATGATTGCTTATGAATTTCTTTGACAGTGCTATCATGGCACCTCCAAGGTTACAGATCAGCTAGTGCAGATCATCCTTGGTCCAGGTCTAGAACCTGGAGCAGTAGAGGTCTTTCTCGAGTTTATTTGTTACACTGGTGGCCCTCTTCCTGAGGAACTACTACCTCAAGTAAAGGTAAGCCTTCAAACACCGGTAGTTTGAGAAGCCAAAATCCAACAAACATAATAATATGTGTAATTTCTCTTCTTTCAGTGCCCGATTTTGATAGCATGGGGTGACAAGGATCCTTGGGAACCAATTGATATTGGAAAAAATTATGAAAATTTCAATTCTGTTGAAGACTTCATTGTCCTTCCCAATGTTGGACATTGCCCCCAGGTAGTCTCTCTCTCTCTCTCTATTGTGTTCATGCCCTTGCTTGCTCCCATATGTAATGATTATTTTCGTTTTCCCTCATGGCTTTCTTAAGTTAGTATCAACTTAAAATTGCCAACATATTAACACCATGACATGTTAAGAATTGAAAACAAAAAAAAACATAGCAAGAGAAAGACAGAGAGAGAATATTGTTGGTAGAAGATTATTTTGCTTCCTGTCTACATGTTTATATAAGGTGTTTAGAAATTAGAATATGTCTGTACATGGGAATGTTTGTCAATTTATAAGAGAGGTATGCTGGTTTCGTAATCTTTCTTTTGGGCTTCACCATTTGCACCCCTGCTTGCACCTCTGGTTCTGCTTCTTTGTTTCTGTTTTTCTATTGCTGTGTATGCTTCCCTATCACACTTACAATCAGGGAATCATATCCCTGCTGCCAGCTCTAGTGAATCACCGTCAAGTGAATGGATCAAATGTCTTCTTCCTATCCAGGTTCTTCTAAATTTACTATCTATTGTTTATAAATGTTGTAATTATGAATTAAACCGTAGAATTAAAATGTAATGTTGTTTCTCCCATATTTCTTTATATGATTGATTACATTTATCATAATTATCTTGTAGGAGAATTCTGGCATGAGGAAGAGAAATTTGTCTTTCTAATATCCTAGAATAAAAATTTGTCCATATTATGCCACTTAACCACTAATCACTCTCCACCGCAGTTAAATTTTCAAACCCCCCAACCCCGATTTGGATTTGGCATACACTCCTATAGTCCTATCACACTTGACTCGAACTCTAGGTTTTTGGTTCAATTTAGTCCTGGACAAGCATTTTGTCATTTCCCCAAATGCATCTATTTTTATTGAATTCATTCAAGGACAAGCATTTCGTTAGAAGACAATCCCCAAACAAAAAATGGGTTCTTGTCCTTTTGTTTACTGCAATTACTAATTGGATTCTATATTGAGATTTTTTCAACAAGCATCCACTAACTGGGGGGAGGGAAGCATAAACAAAAGGTACCACATAATGTGATCGTAGGTAAACAAGGGGTGCAGTGGGAGCTGTGTAGACATGCAAATGGAAAAAGCTAGTATGAGCCCAAGGGGTGCAGTGGAGGAGCAGAAAGAAGAAGTTATCGAGGTGGCAGAAATGGATCAGAAGCAAAAAGGCTTGGTGGTCTTGTCTGGTGCCAAATGGGCAGCCATTAGAAGGCTCATCTCAAAGCATAAGGTGGATATTGTTTGTATTCAAGAAACTAAGAAAGAGAGCTTTAATAAAGGTATATGTCAGTCCATATGGGGGGATTCATCTGCCTCCTGGGACAATGTACCTTCAGTTCAGGCTGCTGGTGGGTTGTTATGGTTATGGAATAATTCTGTTTATGAGGTGGAAAGGAAGGAGAAAGGTAGAAACTTTCTAATGCTTGAAGGTAGGTGGGTCAATAATAATCAGAGAATGTTTCTTGTTAATGTTTATGCCCCTTGTGACCTTGCTGGGAAGAGAGTTCTTTGGGATGAATTGAAGCAGCTGAGGGCCTCTAATCCTCCTAGTGTCTGGTGTTTTCTGGGGGATTTTACAGTATTAGAAGCCAAGAGGAAAGAATTAGTTCCTCTTAAAGAACTGCTGATCCCTCGGGTATCTCAGACTTCAATCAATGGATATCCGAGATGGAGCTCCAGGAGATTAAGTGTGCTGGTAGCAGTTTTACTTGGATTAGGCCCAATGGAAGTGTCAAGAGCAGGCTTGACAGATTCCTGGTTTCAGACCAGTGGTTGTCTATTTGGCCTGATAGCTGTCAACATGTCCTCCCAAGGGACTTTTCTGATCATTGCCCAACCATTTTGAAAACTAAGATGGTGGACTGGGGTCCTAAGCCTTTTCGGTTAGTTGATTGGTGGCTTCATCAAAAATGGTATCAAAGATTGGTGAGGGAGGCTTGGAGTAGTGCTCAGCAGGGGGGCTGGGGGTGATTTTTGCTCAAAAACAAGCTGAGGTACTTAAAAGATGTCATAAAGCAGTGGAGTAAAGATTATGGGTTCATTAATGCCAAGGGGATTCAGAAAATTCAGAAGAAGCTAAATGAAGTGGAAGATCTAGTCTCTAATAGAAGTCTATCTAAGGATGAGATTAAGGCTAAGAGAGCCTTATAGCAAGATCTGTGGGAGGCCTAAAATGCCTATGAATCTCTTTTGAGGCAGAAATCTAGAGCAAAGTGGTTAAAAGAAGGTGACTGCAATTCAGCTTATTTCCACAAAGTCATAAATTTCAGAAGAAATTATAATGGTCTACAAGGAATTCTCATTGATGGTGTGTGGGTTCAGAACCCCAATGTAGTCAAGAATTAAGCTGTGAATTTTTTCCTCAAGAGATTGACTGAACAACACTATTTCAGACCTACCCTTGATAGAGTTCAATTCCCCTTAATTAATCAGAGGCAGAGGGAGGACTTGATTGCTCCTTTCTTAGATCATGAGATCAAGGAAGCTGTGGTGGGGACAAATGTCCTGGGCCTGATGGTTTTAATTTCAATTTTATTAAAGAATTTTGGGGAGTGGTGAAACCTGACTTCAGAAGATTTGTGGATGAGTTCCATGTGCATGGCAGCTTCCCTAGAGGTAGTAATGCTTCCTTTCTGGCTCTAATTCCCAAAGTAAAACACCCTCAGTCCTTTGATGATTACAGACCAATCTCCTTGATTGGTTGTATGTACAAGGTGATAGCCAAGTTATTAGCAAACAAATTGAGGCATGTTATATCTATCCTTATTGATGAGAGACAGACAACTTTCATCAAAGACAGACATATCCTTCATGGCATATTAATTCTCAATAAGGTGATTGAGGAAGCTTGTAGAAGTAAGAAGCCAGTTATGGTCTTCAAGGTGGACTTTGAAAAGGCCTATGACTCAGTCTCATGGTCTTTCTTGGATTATATGCTGCAAAGAATGGGCTTCTGTCCCAAATGGAGAAAATGGATTTCTGTTTGCCTCAACTTAGCAACCATATCAAGGCTCTGCTTAGAGGCTTTGAATTGGCCTCAGATCTGAAGATTAATTATGCTAAAAGCCAGTTTAGGATTATAGGAGGTATGGTTAATTGGGCCAATGAAGCAGCCCAAATCCTGAATTGTAGGCAATTGGAAACTCCTTTCTATTATCTGGGTATCCCTATTGGGGCTAAACCCTCAAGCTGGTTGATGTGGGAGCCTTTGATCAAAAAATGTGAATCTAAATTATCCAAGTGGGCACAGAAAAATATATCCATGGCAGGGAAGGTCACTCTGATAAATTCTGTCCTCAATGCTTTACCAATTTACCTCTTATCCGTCTTCAAGATTCCTCAAAAGGTAGCTCGTAGATTGGTAGCTTTGCAAAGGAATTTTTTGTGGGGGGGAGATAAGGATTACAAGAAAATTTCGTGGGTAAAATGGGAGGTTATTTGCCTTCCAAAGGCTGAAAGGGGTCTGGGGATTAAAGAAATATCTAAATTCAATGTAGCTTTGCTGAGCAAATGGATATGGGCCTTGGCTTCTGATCAACAGCATTTATGGGCTAGAATCATTAACTCCAAATATGGAGGTTGGACGAGACAAAAGGGGATTTTCCTACTGGTGGAGGGACCTGAGGAAGCTTTATCTTCAAAAATGTGGCTATCCAAGAAATGTGGCTATGTCTTCACTTGGAGGCTCCTCAAGGACATGATCCCCACTAAGGGTAATCTCTTAAGAGGCTGTTTGTCCTCTCTGTGGTCAAGTGCAAGAGGAAGTGGGTCATCTCCTCTTCAATTGTAAAAGGAAAATAGGCCTGTGGTGGGAATCCATGAGATGTATTCAGGCTGTAGGACCTCTTCCAGCTTCCCCAGCAAGCCATTTTGCCCAATTTTGTGATGGGTTTGGTGCAGACATAAATCATAGCAAATGGTGTGGGTGGTGGGTTGCTCTAACTAGTGCTATATGGCAACATAGGAACCTCCTGATCTTTCAAGGAAATCCTTTTGATTCCTCTAAAGTCATGGAAGAGGCTATGTTTCTAGTTTGGTCTTGGCTAAAAGCTAGAGAGAAAGGCTTCAACACTAGTTTTAACCACTGGTCTTCCAACATATCAGACTCCTTTGGTTAATCTATGTGGGGTTGCCTTTCTTGTTGGGTTAGTTTGGGTTTTCTTTTGGAGGGCAGCACCATAGGTGCTTTGTATTTCCTTTCATTCAGTACCCCTTGTACTGCTTCCATTATCTTAATAATATATTATATTTTCTGCCTTAAAAAAAAAACTCTACAAGCAAAATATCCTACTTTGTATTTAATAAGCAATCAGCAGACCTTTCTATTTCTATTTTTTACACGTTTAAAACTCAAACATATAAAATATAAAATATATAAAAAACTAACAAAGATAAAGACAAAAAAAAGGAAATATAAACTCACCTCACTTTTTCACTGGAAGGAACAGATTGTACGAAGGCTAAACGGTTCAATCTTACTTCTGAAGCAGATAGAGGTTGAGATATTCCAGTGGTTTAACCTATGAACAAAGAAGCTATAGTAAAGCAATAAATAATTATACCCATTTGAGTTCAGTTTAATTTTTTATGACAATATTGAACGCAGATGCAAGTAAAAATGTTATTATCATCACAAATAAATATCAATCAAATTTGGTAACTAACTTAAGCAATTTGGTCTTCAAGTTGGTGTGTATCAGGCAACCAAATTGACTGGTTCAGAACTTTATTTTCAATATTAAGGATATATTTACCTAAATATTAATTTCTCAAACTAAATTGAAAATTTTAAAATTTAATGATTAAATACATTTTTGTAATATGAAAAGGATTTAAACTGATTAATAGAACTAGTATCAAAGCCACCAAATTGATGCAGTGCAGCTTCTAGAATAGCACAAAAATCTTATAACCTTGACAAATTTTTGCAGCTTCCTTGACAAGTAAAGACAGGTCAAACATCACCATGGATGCTTTGCATTGTGACTCAACTTGAGGAAACCAACCAAATGATGAAAATGGTTTTGGTTTTGATTACTACATGCATTCCAAGCATCATCATAGCTCAAACCACCACACTCTTTATCAAAAAAGGCACCACACTAGACAGGAGAATGGGACCCCATTTTGAAATCCCTCCAGCATGTCTCATAGCACTTGTAAGCAACTATAATGACTTAGTATTGTCTTAGTCTAATTTAAATCTCCAAATTCACAGTAACATGAACGGGTAACAAAACCTATTGTTTGGAAAAATAATCATATTGCCTAGTCTCAGCTTACTCAAATATTAATCATATTAGTTAGTCTAACTAAGGTTTTGAAACATCACAACAGAGACAGACCATTGAACAATGAATTTTCATCATTAACATACAACAGAGACATACCTTCAATGGCTTCCCTGGGAGTCTTAAAGCCAAGCACAATGGACTTCCACCCTTTCTGGGACTCTTTCCTTTCCTAGTTTTCTTCGACCTGCGAAAGTGAGCAAATGTTAAAATGAGGAACGCCTAATGTTAAAATGAAAAGACGTACCTCAAACGATAACTGGCAGACATGAACTCCACAATGTGGTTGCAGTCATGGAAGCGCAGCCCAATTTGCGACAAAGACGAACTCAAGCAGAAGGAGAAACAAGAAGAACGCCCTGGGAGTACCCTTTCCGGGACTCTTTCCTTTCCTAGTTTTCTTCGACCTGCGAAAGTGAGCAAATGTTAAAACGAGGAACGCCTAATGTTAAAACGAAAGAACGTACCTCAATCGATAAGTGGCAGAGACGAACTCCACAATGTGGTTGCAGTCACGGAAGCGCAGGCCAGTTTGCGACAAAAACGAACTCAGGCAGAAGGAGAAAGAAGAAGAACGATAGGCTTCAAGCGCGTGGGTTGTGCAATTTCAGATTTTTAATATATAATGATAACAACATCAGTTTGTTAAAAATAATTGATGTTAACATCAACTACCTAACATCGGTTTTCTTAAAACCGATGTTAACATCAACTCGATAACATCGGGTTTTCCAAAACCGATGTTAACAACGAGATACTAACATCAGTTTTGTTAACATCGATGTTAATATCGAGTAGTTAACATCGGTTTCGGAAAAACCGATGCTAACTAAGTCTACTTATTTACAAAAATGCCACCGCGCTTTTGTTAACATCGGTTTTGTGAATAACCGATGTTAACCGTCTGATGTTATATCTAAAAATTGTAGTAGTGTGGGGGAGTGCATCGACGACATACTTCACCTTCCATTCAAGATAGGGGTGCACTGATGTCATTATCTAGCCAAGCCTCTACTCCCTCTAATCTACGTGGTTATGGAACTTCTGCTATTGTTGCGATGGATAGAAGTTCAAGTTAAGTCGTTCATCTTTCATAATTAATGCTGATTTATCTTATTTTGAGGGGTATCTTTTTCTTGTAGTTATTTGGTTTTTGGATTTGTGGTAGGATACTATTATTATGGGTGTTGCTTCGTAGGGGTTGTCTTCGCTAGGTGTAGAGTGATGGAAGGACTTTAATATTGTTGTGTACTCACTCACTGTGTGTGTTTGTCATAAGACCAAGTTAACATCATGCTCCTCTATTTTGGTCTTCTCACATAAACGCTATTTAGTACTACTTAGTTGATGGGTGATGCAATGCAATTATGTGATCCTTCTTTCTAATACCACTGCTTACTAGATGATAACTGACGAGGCTAATAAGGATAGGAGTGTTTGTTGGGGTACTCTTGCATGCAAGCTAATTGAAATTCTGATACCAATGCCAGATGTCGTACCGGATGTCACGACATCACGCTTCAGAACATGCAGATTATATTTGAGAGTATGAACAGATTAAACAAGTAAATAACACACGAGAATTGTTAACCCAGAGTGGTGCAACGTCACCTACATCTGGGGGCTACCAAGCCAGGGAGGAAATCCACTAAAATAGTGTTAGTTCGAAGATCTAACAGCCACTGTTTACAACCTTCTCACCTAACCACTACCCGTGCAATCTCTACCTAAGAGCCACTCTTAGATATGAGAACCCCTCTCACTCCCTCTCAATCACTCTCCCGTGTTTACAATTAAATCAAATACACACCAGAGATTGCTCTCTGAACAAAAGAGATCAACTCTACACACTAGAGATCAACTCTACACACTCAGGTCCGACACTTGATGTTAGAGTAACATCAAGGTGGCTCACAAAACACTCAAGTCCCAAAACTCACAAAATAACTCTTCAATCCCGGACTTGGTACAGAACTCGTGCAGCCTCCATGTTTTTATAGCAGTGTGTGTATCTGGGCTGCAACCACTTGTGCTGGATGAGATCTATCATTCTTCTGAAAAATCTGCACTTAAAGATCTAAAAGATACAGTTTGATCTTTTAGTTTTTATCTTTAATCTTTAATCCCTGAACGAACTCTTCTAGTTTGTAATTCGAACTTTAATTATCTTTTAATTCGTTCCTAAAGATAGATCGTCTAATCTGTTGCTAACTGCACAATAATCTGTTAAAGATATAACAGATTTATGTGTCCAGTATTTTCGGGCAAGATGTCCTGGACATCGTATCCGACATCGTGGATCCTGCAGCTTCAATTCTTTTATCTTGCCTTGTGCATTGTGCAGCAACTCCAGTATTTTCGGGCAGGATGTCCTGGACATTGTATCCGACATCGTGGATCCTGCAGCTTCAATTCTTCATTGACATTTTATCTTGCCTTGTGCATTGTGCAGCCCGATCTTATTTCTTGACATAACGTTGGACATCATGTGCAGCAACTCCAGCTTTCCTTCATTGTCTAAGTGCTTATGTTTTAACAAAATCTTAGCCAATCTTTTAAAACTCAGTAGAGCTAAGCACTAACAATCTCCCCCTTTGGCAAATTTTGTCTAAAACATACTTAGACACTTCCTGAGCAGGTACGAGCAGTTATGCAATTGGGATCAGCAACTTTCATTATCAGAGTAATCAAGCACAGCGGTATCTGTAGTGGTGACAGCAAAATTCTGCAAGTTGCAAATCGTTTCCAGGATGTCAAGACATCTCACGTGACATCAGCTTTCTGCTCCCCCTGTCTCCATGCTCCTACTGCTGTGAAGCAGTTCACTGCAGCATCTTCTATCAGCTACTAGTCTTTTCCAGGATGTCAAGACATCTCATGTGACATGTCTCCATGCTCTTACTGCAGCATCTTCTATCAGCTACTAGTAGTTACAGTAGCTTACATCAGTCATCATCAGCAGCAGCAGTCTCCCCCTCAACATCATATACATACGACTCCCCCTCAAAATCATGAATCATGCATACATCGTATCCTACTGCCATACATCGTATCAATCATGCATAGTACTACTATTGCATACATATATTGCATACATAGTATCCTACTACTCAGAATCATAAATCATGCATGATACATAATACTATTACTCCCCCTTTTTAGACAGAATTTGACAAAAGTAGAATGCATGAACTTAAAGTGCAAATATTACAGACCAATAGCAAATCAATTGTTCAAAGGGACATGTCCCTATAGCTAGTAAAAACAAAAATAAAGGTCTGATGATCATGGGGTGGCTTCAGAATCATCATCATCTGATTCTGTATCCTCTGCTGCATCTTCCTCTTCCTTTTCCTCAGCTGCTTCTTCTTCTTCCTCAGCTGCTTCTTCCTCTTCTTCAGCTGCTTCTTCTTCATCAATGCCACTGTCTGAGAGTCTTTTGATCAGCCGTTCCAGCTCCATTTTCTTCTCTGTGTTGGCTTTGATGGTTGCCTCCAGCACCTTGCATGTGTCCTTGAGTTCAGTAATCAAAGCATCCTTGGACACAGCACCTGAAGCAGCAGCTTTCCCTGATGTCGAGACAATGTCTGGGACATGTGTCCCCTCAAACAGTTTGTAATGCAGGGATAGAGGAGATTCTCTCTTCATCACAGAGTCAGTGTAGTTTAAAATATTGGGATGCTGACTCAACATAATGCCACACAATACAGTTGGGAAGGCAATGGGTAATTTGACAGCAAAGGATTCTGAATGCTTAACAGTTTGATCAAAAATATAGTTTCCAAAATTAAATTTGGACTTGGTTCCAACAGCATACAGAAATTTACCCAAACCTGTGGCAACAGTGGAAGTATGATTGGTGGGTACCCAGTTTGCAGCGCCAATCCTGTGCAGGATTGCATACTTCACACTTAGCTTCCCTGCAGAAAGCTTCCCTTTCTTTGGCCAATGCTGGACCTGTTTGGCAGTGATTTCCTTGGCAATTTGATGCTCAGAAACAGCAATGTCCACCACTCCATCTGTTGGTCTGCCCAGGTATTTGTTGATTACAGCAGGGGAGAATCTAACACATTTTCCTCTGACAAATACTTTTTGATACTCATCACTCTTTCTGTTTGTTATGTCAGAGGGAATGTTGACAATAAATTCCCTGACTAGACTTTCATAGCAATCTCCCAACTTGGTGACAGTTTTCAGCAGTCCAGCAGCCTTGATGAGGTCCATGATCTCCTTGCAATCCAAGGCATCTCTTCCCAGTTCTCTTTCTACAGCAAGTCTGCGTTGATATACAAATTTCCACCTTTCAACATTGCCAATGGAGTGGAATGAAATGTTGTCCAATGGTGCATCAGGGACATTTCCAGGCACCTTTTTCCCTGATGTCTTGGTCCTCTTGATGTCGGGAACATCTAGTTCGACATCATCATCAGAATCAGATGAGGAAATTTCTTTCCTCTTCTTGGAAGGGATTGCAACTTTGCTCCTTCTGGATGTGGTAGGAGTGATTGGAGTGCTCTTCTTCTGTGCCATAGTCTTGATTCGTCCAGACCTCTTAATGGGGGTTTTACCTTTTCGGCTTTGTAATCTCTCTGCAATGCCAGGTGCCAACCTGTTGGCAATGGGTTCCTCATCAGATTCTACTTCTTCTAGGTCAATGAGGTCACCTGGAGCAGGTTCTGGTGCCCTTGGTGCAGGGGTCTCCTCTGTGGCTTGATCCTCTTCCTCTGTTGAGTCCTCTTTACTGGGTGAAGAGAGGACTTCAGCATTTGGGGTGGAAGATGTTGGAACATCTTTCTCAGCATCAGGAACAGAAACATTTGGGGTGGACGATGTTGGAACATCTTCATCAGCATCAGGGACAGAAGCATTTTTCAGAATGTTACTCACAATACTGCGCAGCATCAGGGACAGAAGCATTTTTCAGAATGTTACTCACAATACTGCGGATCTTCTTATCCATCTCTGTGTCTACTTCCCTAGGACTTGTTGCAAGGCTAGGGTTTTCAGAAATCTTCACACCCTGTTGTCGTTTGGGGACCAGTTTTTCAGGAACAGGGGCTGAACCAGGAATCATTTGTATGGGCTGGATATTGAATTCAGGTCGTTCCTGGTTTGATGGTGCTTTGGTGGATGATGGAGATGATGGTACAGAGGGTGAACCAGGAGCTGAAGTTTCTTTTGGTGAGGTAGCCATGGAAGTGCAGAGCCTTTGGAATGATTTCGTAAATCTCTGAGAGCTGTTGGGGAATGCTGAAAACGAGATTACCACGAAAATATAAGTTTGAATGAGGAATGTAGAGGGACGTGTGAAGCAACGGTCGAATTTGTTTTGGCTCAGTAGTGAACGTGCTATTAATGTTAAGTGAGACGTTTGAGCACGTTCAGATAGCAGTAGCTGCTATAATTCCTCTAGCAGACAAATGCCCAGCTTGCCCCTCAGTTTTTCAAACTGTTTTGCATCCAATGCCTTTGTGAAAATATCTGCTATTTGTTCCTCAGTGTCAACATGCTCTAGTGTGATAACTTTATCATCAACAAGCTCTCTAATATAGTGATGTCTAATGTCAATGTGCTTGGTTCTGCTGTGTTGAACAGGATTTTTAGAAATATTAATAGCACTCATGTTGTCACAGTACAATGTCATGACATCTTGTTCGACATTGTACTCCTTCAGCATCTGCTTCATCCAAACTAGTTGTGAACAGCTGCTTCCTGCTGCAATATACTCTGCTTCAGCAGTAGATAGGGACACACGGTTTTGCTTCTTGCTGAACCATGAAATAAGATTGTTTCCCAAATAGAAACATCCACCATAAGTGCTTTTTCTGTCATCTGCACTTCTAGCCCAATCAGCATCACAATACCCAACCAGCATTGAACCTGAACAATGACAGTACATGATCCCATAGTCACTGGTGCCATTTACATATTTCAGAATTCTCTTTACTTGATTCAAGTGACTTATCTTGGGATTGGCTTGATATCTTGCACAAACACCTACTGCATAGGTGATGTCAGGTCTGCTAGCTGTTAAATATAGTAAGCTCCCAATCATGCTTCTGTACAGACTTTGATCAACACTGGTGCCAGCTTCATCCTTTGACAGCTTCAAGTGAGTAGGTGCAGGTGTTCTTTTATGGCTGGCATTTTCCATCCCAAACTTCTTGACAATGTTCTTTGCATACTTGCTCTGTGAGAGGAATATGGAGTCTTCCATCTGCTTCACTTGGAGTCCCAGAAAATATGTCAGCTCTCCAACAAGACTCATCAAATTCAGATTGCATCTGTTGGACAAAATGTCGAAGCATCTCATTCGACATCCCTCCAAACACAATGTCATCAACATATATCTGTGCTATCATCAAGTTTTCAGCATCTTGTTTGACAAAGAGAGTCTTGTCAATTCCTCCCTTCCTATACCCTTGCTGAGTAAGGAACTCTGTTAGCCTTTCATACCAAGCTCTTGGAGCTTGCTTCAATCCATAGAGAGCCTTCTTGAGCCTGTATACATGATCTGGATGAGTTGGATCTACAAATCCCTTTGGCTGCTCCACATAGGCTTCTTCATTCAGGTATCCATTCAGAAACGCGCTCTTCACATCCATCTGGTACAGCTTGAATTTGAGGATGCAAGCTACACCAAGTAACAATCTGATGGACTCAAGTCTAGCAACAGGGGCGAAAGTTTCATCAAAGTCTACACCTTCAATCTGAGTGTAGCCTTGAGCAACAAGTCTGGCCTTGTTTCTGGTTATAACACCTTCTTCATTGGTTTTGTTCTTGAAGATCCACTTGGTGCCAATCACATTAGTGCCCTCGGGTCTAGGAACTAGCTCCCAAACTTCATTCCTTTTGAATTGCTCCAATTCTTCTTGCATAGCATTGATCCAGAACTCATCAGTCAGTGCCTCTTTCACATTCTTGGGCTCAATTTTGGAGACAAAGCATGAATTGGAGACAATCTCAATCTCCCTTGATCTTGTAGTGACCCCTCTGTTTGGATCTCCTATAATCAGCTCCTTGGGGTGCATCTTCTGGATTCTAATGGAGGGTCTCTTGTCAAGTTGGTTGATGTTTGATTCATCTGTAGCAGAATCAGAGTTTTCTGCATTTTCTGCACTTTTAGCTGTATCTGCCACATTGTCTCCCGATGTTCTGACATCTTCTTCGACATCCTTCTTTCTTGCTGGAGTTAGATCATCAACAACCACATTGATGGATTCCATCACAGTTCTGGTTTTGGAATTGAATACTCTATATGCTCTGCTGTTTGTAGAGTATCCCAGGAATATTCCTGCATCACTCTTGGGATCCATCTTTCTCCTTTGCTCTCTATCTGCCAAAATGTAACATGGACTTCCAAAGATGTGGAAGTGCTTGACAGTTGGCTTCCTCCCTTTCCAGATTTCATACAGTGTGGTTGGAGTCCCTCTTCTAAGTGTGACTCTGTTGTGGATGTAGCATGCTGTGTTCATGGCTTCAGCCCAGAGATTATAGGGAAGTTCTTTGGCATGAAGCATGACCCTAGCAGCTTCTTGCAAAGTCCTGTTTTTCCTTTCAACTATGCCATTTTGCTTGCTGTTTTCAAACTCTCTGCCATGGTCACTCCTGATTCTCTTGATGACACAGTCTTTTTCTCTTTGAAGTCTTAGACTCAACTCCTTGAATACTTCAAAGGTGTCTGATTTCTCTCTGATAAAGTTGACCCAGGTAAATCTGGAGAAATCATCCACAACAACATAGGCATACCTCTTTCCTCCAAGGCTTTCAACTTGCATGGGCCCCATCAAGTCCATGTGAAGTAGTTCCAGCACCCTGGAAGTGGTCTGATGTTGAAGCTTCTGGTGGGACATCTTGACTTGCTTTCCAATCTGACATTCACCACAGATTCTGCCTTCTTCTATTTTCAGATTGGGAATGCCTCTAACAGCACCTTTGTCAATGATTTTCTTCATGCCTCGTAAGTGCAGATGTCCAAATCTTTGATGCCATATTTTGACTTCATCTTCTTTGGAGAATAGACATGTGGAGGAGTGACTGGTTTCTTGAGGTGTCCATAGGTAACAGTTGTCCTTTGATCTGCTGCCCTTCATTAGAACTTCACTCTTCTCATTTGTCACCAGGCATTCTGACTTTGTGAAGTTTACATTCAATCCTTCATCACACAACTGACTGATGCTGATCAAGTTCGCAGTCAGTCCCTTCACCAGCAGTACTTTGTTCAGACTAGGAAGTCCTTCATGGACTAGCTTTCCCATTCCAGTGATTTTTCCTTTAGAGCCATCTCCAAATGTCACATAGCTAGTGGAGCAAGGTTCAATGTTCACCAGGAATTCTTTAACTCCTGTCATGTGTCTGGAACAGCCGCTATCTAGGTACCAATCTTCCTTAGCTGATGCTCTAAGTGAAGTATGAACAACAAGACTAACAGTCTTGTGTTTTGGAACCCACATCATCTTTCTTCCACTGCTGCTACTTTGAGTTCCATGATGTGGATGGCCATGTAAATGATAGCAAAAGGGCTTTATGTGACCATACTTGCCACAGTAGTGACACCTCCACTTCATTCTTTTGCTCTTTTTCTGCTGCGTTCCATGATGTCGAGACCGATGTTGTGACATCGTGGCTCCAGTGCTGTTTTTGGCAGGAACAAATTCTGTCATGGTTGTTCTGCCAGCAGACTTATGATTAAATCCAAGTCCTCTCTGGTTTCCAACATTCTTCCCAAGCTGTAGCACCTCATCAAGCAAATCTGAGCCTTTATTCAGCATCTTTATTGACTTTGTCATGTTTTCCAGTTTAGAGTTCAGAAAGCCAATTTCTCCTTTAAGTTCAGAGATTTCCTCTTCATGTGCCTCCTTCTCAGCCTCCAGATTTGCAATGACCTTCTTCAGTTGTGCTTCTTGCTGAAGAATCTTCTCACTTTTGATGCATAGTTCTCTATAGGATGTAGCAAGCTCATCAAAAGTGATTTCACTGTCTGTATCACTTGAATCTTCAGCAGATTCAAATCTCCCAGTGAGTGCATTCACATCTCTGTCAGAATCACTTTCTTGTTCACTCTCTGTATCATCAGACCGACATACAGAAAGTCCTTTCCTCTGCTTCTTGAGATGAGTGGGACATTCAGCTTTGATGTGTCCATAGCCTTCACACCCATGGCATTGAACTCCTTTGCTGTGACTGGGCTTTTCATCTGACCTTTTATGGTATTCACTACCTTTCCTGATGTCGAAAAGGATGTTCCGGACATGTGGTTTCTGCCTCCTGTCCATTCTGTTCATCACTTTGTTGAACTGTTTTCCAAGGAGCACAACTGCGTTAGTCAGACCTTCATCTGTATCCAGGTCATACTCATCTTCTTCTCCTTCATCATTGGACACGAACGCCAGATTCTTGCTCTTCTTTTCAGTCCTATCCGAGAGTCCTAGCTCAAAGGTTTGAAGGGAACCAATGAGTTCATCTACTCTCATGTTGCAAATGTCTTGGGCCTCCTCTATTGCAGTGACTTTCATGTCAAATCTCTTAGGCAAGGATCTGAGGATCTTTCTCACCAGCTTTTCATCAGTCATTCTTTCTCCCAAGGCAGTGCAAGCATTGGCAATTTCAAGAATGTTCATGTGGAAGTCATGAATACACTCTTCCTCCTTCATCTTCAGATTTTCGAATTTTGTGGCCAATAGTTGCAATCTGGACATCTTCACTTTGGAGGTTCCTTCATGAGTGGTTTTCAGGATCTCCCATGCATCCTTGGCCACTGTGCATGTGTTGATCAGTCTGAAGATATTCTTGTCAACTCCATTGAATAGAGCATTCAAAGCTTTGGAGTTTCCAAGTGCCAATTCGTCTTCTTCTTTCGTCCAGTCTTCTTCTGGCTTCAATTCATTAGTGGGCTTTCCTTCTGTGTCCAGCATCTTGGGATGTTCCCAGCCTTTGATGACAGCTTTCCAGGTTCTGCTATCCAGTGATTTGAGGAAGGCCACCATCCTTGCTTTCCAGTATTCATAGTTGGTTCCATCCAGAATTGGTGGTCTGTTCACTGGTCCTCCTTCTTTCTCCATGTTCATCAGAATTTATCTCCCTAGATCTCACTCAGTGATTTCGAGTGCCTGCTCTGATACCAAATGAAATTCTGATACTAATGCCAGATGTCGTACCGGATGTCACGACATCACGCTTCAGAACATGCAGATTATATTTGAGAGTATGAACAGATTAAACAAGTAAATAACACACGAGAATTGTTAACCCAGTTCGGTGCAACGTCACCTACATCTGGGGGCTACCAAGCCAGGGAGGAAATCCACTAAAATAGTGTTAGTTCGAAGATCTAACAGCCACTGTTTACAACCTTCTCACCTAACCACTACCCGTGCAATCTCTACCTAAGAGCCACTCTTAGATATGAGAACCCCTCTCACTCCCTCTCAATCACTCTCCCGTGTTTACAATTAAATCAAATACACACCAGAGATTGCTCTCTGAACAAAAGAGATCAACTCTACACACTAGAGATCAACTCTACACACTCAGGTCCGACACTTGATGTTAGAGTAACATCAAGGTGGCTCACAAAACACTCAAGTCCCAAAACTCACAAAATAACTCTTCAATCCCGGACTTGGTACAGAACTCGTGCAGCCTCCATGTTTTTATAGCAGTGTGTGTATCTGGGCTGCAACCACTTGTGCTGGATGAGATCTATCATTCTTCTGAAAAATCTGCACTTAAAGATCTAAAAGATACAGTTTGATCTTTTAGTTTTTATCTTTAATCTTTAATCCCTGAACGAACTCTTCTAGTTTGTAATTCGAACTTTAATTATCTTTTAATTCGTTCCTAAAGATAGATCGTCTAATCTGTTGCTAACTGCACAATAATCTGTTAAAGATATAACAGATTTATGTGTCCAGTATTTTCGGGCAAGATGTCCTGGACATCGTATCCGACATCGTGGATCCTGCAGCTTCAATTCTTTTATCTTGCCTTGTGCATTGTGCAACAACTCCAGTATTTTCGGGCAGGATGTCCTGGACATTGTATCCGACATCGTGGATCCTGCAGCTTCAATTCTTCATTGACATTTTATCTTGCCTTGTGCATTGTGCAGCCCGATCTTATTTCTTGACATAACGTTGGACATCATGTGCAGCAACTCCAGCTTTCCTTCATTGTCTAAGTGCTTATGTTTTAACAAAATCTTAGCCAATCTTTTAAAACTCAGTAGAGCTAAGCACTAACACTAATATTATTTAGAAATTAAATTAAATTTAATGATATTGTTTGATTGTGGCGTGAAGGTAATGCAAGAAATAAATTTGATGCACCATTTATTGAACAAACCTTATGTTGGGTTTTAAAGTTGTTATTTGCATATAATGAAAATAACAATTAGTTCTTCATATGTGTCATACCCTAATTTCATCCGGGTACCATTGTTTGATGGCATGCAACCTTTGTTTGACCGCTTTGAGGTACTGGACACCCTTTGTTGCACAATACGCGAAGTTTCGTGACGTGCCGGAGATCAAAAGGAAGCATTGTTACACAATTCGTGAGTTTCCGTAACATGCCGGAAATCAAAAGGAAGCATTGTTACGCAATCTGGGAGTTTTCGTAACATTCCGAAAGCTAAAAAAGGAGTAATTACATGACCCGTAAGGTTTCGTAACCTTACGGAAAGAAAACAAGTATCGTTACGAAATTTGTAAAGTTTCGTAACGTTACGGAAAAAGAATCACCAAAAAAAGCAAGGGGTGTATTTAGTAAAAAAGGGGGTGCAAATAGAAACCAGGCCCACTTGGGCCTTCCAGGATGTTCCTCTAGAAGGCGGTTGCTTTTGGAGGAAGCAACCTGGCTCGCCTGGGCAAACTGGCTGGCAAGCTCCTCCCCTATTTTCCTATAAATAGGGGGAGTAAAGGAGAAAGGGGTTCAGTCCTTCTGGTACTTTGTAATAACTTAAAATTAGTGAGGAAAATTGTTTCCGTGAAGAAAATCCAAGCCGAGGCGCTTCTGTAACGTTTCCGTGGGTGATTTCGCGAAGATTTTCAACCGTTCTTCGTCGTTCGTCGTTCGTCGTTCGTTCTTCGTCGTTCTTCGGTCCTCAACCGGTAAGTTCCCGAAATCGAACTTTTCAATTCATTCTATGTACCCTTGGTGGTCCCCATTTGTTTCGCGTACTTTTATTTTCGTTTCATTTACTTTCCGTACCCCCTTTTGACGTGCTTAGTCATTTACTTAAGTCATTTTCTCGCCTAATCAAAAAATAAAATAAATTTCCACCGATCATTTGATTTGTAATATCCGTTAATTTCTGTTAACCAAAAAGAGGTAAAATAATAATATAATAATAAAAAAATATCTTTTAGTAAAATAAACCAAAAAAAATCAATCGGACGTTTCTCTTTAGGATTTCTCTTTCTTAATTGAATTGACTAATAACTAAAGTGAAACTAAGGCTAAAATCGACTCGCAAAGTCAAGCTCGTCCGTAAAAAATCACTAAAAAGGATTTTAAGGTTCGATACCTCAATTTTTCTCACCAAGTAAAAATGGATCATTTTAAGGTCCAACGCCTTAAAAGGACCACCTTCCAAGTAAAAAGAATCACTTGATTCGCCCTCAAGAAAGAACTACGTAGGTCTGATTTCCTCTTTGATGGAGGGTACGTAGGAGCAAGAGCTCCGCTTTTGTCGACCTCAAAAATAAAAAAGAAATAAAAGTTTAGGTACACAATTTCACACAATTCTAAAATTAAGGTTTTTGTCCTTTGGGACAAACGTGAAAGGTGCTAATACCTTCCTCAAACGTAAATACAACTCCCGAATCTGGAATATTCTTCATGGCCGGTTTCCTTCAATTTTTCCAACGTTCTCCACAAATAAACATTAGTGGCGACTCCGCGCATTTTCCTCCTTTGGAAGATGCACCCGTGAGCCTCACCTCGCATCGCTCGCAAAAGGGTAGGTTGCGACAGTTGGCGACTCCACTGGGGACTGTTTTTTGAGTTAGGCCTATTTTAGGAAAGTGTGGAATTATGAAACTTTATGTGTGCGTTTTTTCTTGAACTGTGTAAAAATAATAAATGCTGTCTTTTCCCCATTTTTACGCCGCATTCTAAGCACCCACGGGTTTGAGTAAAAAGGGGCCCTATACCCGGGTCCATGGAAATCCAAGGAGTGGAGGTGAATCTATGGTCATCCTAGGTCTCCGTGTTATGCTTTATTTGTGGATATTGCCATGCTATGTGCATCCCCGTGCTATGCTTTTGCGCGTCTACATCATGTCTTCACGCACACATTGTATGTTGGTCTCTTCTTTTGTCATGGGAAGCCGGAAGATCCATATTACCTTCTTAAACTGCACACATGGGGCACTGCACCCCCAAATGCGCAAGTAAGAAGAGATAATTTTTCGGGCCCTCGTGTCTGTAAATGCATTCATATCATGCATCGCATAAGCATCTCTTCATGGCATCATAATGAACATATCGTTCCTGCATTTGATATTTATCATATTCCAGCATCACATTTTGCATGAGTCATTGCATCATCATGCATATGCGTTCAACTGTCTTTTTGATCTACAAATTGCATACCTTTTGTTTTCATGTTTGCTCATGCATGATCCTTGCGTTTTCCTCTACAAAACAAAAAAACAAAAAAAGGAAGCATGAAAATTCATGATGCATTCTTAGTTGCATATATTCGGTACCATGAGCCAACCATGTTGGGATCATAAACCCGTTTCACTTAAAAACAAAATGATTGAACATGGTACCTAATGCGTGGTTAACTAGGAAATGATGTCTCTTCGGGCATCTCAATCTCATTTTCCATGCATAGCATGCGTATTCCCGAGTCTTTCATCCCTATGAAATGTTGTTGAAGTATTGGCGATCAAAATTTCCATTCCTTGGGTTATGGGATTGAACCAAGCTCGTGCTTTTATGAAAAGGTTCATCAAGTCAAGTTGAAGTATGGAAGTAACCATCTTGCAAAAAATTGGGGCAAGAGATGGATCGAGTTACATCATTGCATCGTCTACTGCCAAACACGTTTAGGATTGTTGATATCCTTGTTACTTCTAGTTTCACCTTGACAAAGATGTCATGGACCATGTTGAAAATCTAAGTTGATTCAACCCCATGTCCTGCGTAAAAATTCGCAATACTTCAACTATGCATCATTCGCATACATCCATGCTTTTCATTGGGTGCATTGCTCATTGCATTCTTTCCTTGAAAAAAGAAAAAAAAACAAACTTAATCATTGTTATAAAAAAGAAAAAAAAACATGCTTTACGGTGCCCTTACCGAACCCATGCTAGAGCTAGAGTAATGGGTAAAGCGGAGGAGGTACAAGAGAAGATGAAGGCCGACATGAAGGCCATGAAAGAGCAAATGGCCACGATGATGGAGGCCATGATGAGCATGAGGAAGATAATGGAAGCCAATGCAGTTGCAGTTGCCGCCACCAGGGCTGTTTCTAAGGTGAACCCGATGCCCCCATCTGATCTCAACCAAATGAACCATCCAACCTCAGATATGGCGGGCAAAGATTTGGGAAGTACAGGCGGCCCCCATGATGTGCAAATTCAAAATGAGCACGCCTTCCCGACATATGGTTTGCCTCTCAACTATACGCCACCTAATGTGGCGTACACTCCCAATAAGAATGTCAATTACTCCACTCATATACCCATTGAGAGCCAACAACCCCAAACTGATCATGCACATGTCTCTTAAACCGTGGGGGAGACACATGAAATTCCCCACCACAATCTAGCCGACTTCGAGCCTTGGCTCGGATGTGCCACTGAAGGGCAAGCAGTTGGTGGTATACCCCTGCAAAACACTTTGGAGGGCCTGAGTATCACCCCCAACTACACCTCTTGCATTCCATAACAAGTAAAAGCCCTCATGCTATGGAAGAAATGGAAAAGTTGGATCATCTAGAGGAAAGGCTTTGGGCCATTGAAGGAGGTGAAGATTATGCCTTTACTAACCTAGAAGAGTTGTTCCTAGTGCCCAATATCATCACCCCTCCCAAGTTCAAGGTGCTGGACTTTGACAAGTACAAGGGGACTACTTTCCCCAAGAACCATCTAAAGATGTATTGTCGGAAGATGGGGGCATACGCAAAAGATGAGGAATTGCTGATACATTCCTTCCAAGAAAGTCTTACTGGGGTAGCTGTTACCTGGTACACTAGCTTGGAACCTTCCCGAGTCCATTCTTGGAAGGACCTAATGGTTGCCTTCGTTAGGCGGTGTCAGTATAATGGCTTCGGATATGATGCAACTACAGAACATGTGCAAAAAGGAGCATGAATCCTTCAAAGAATACACCCAAAGGTAGAAGGATCTGGCAGCCCAAGTGGTACTTCCAATGATGGAAAAGGAGACGATAATCGTGATGGTAGACACATTATCGATATTCTACTATGAAAATATGGTGGGCTACGCACCTTCAAAGCTTTGCGGATTTGGTCTTCGCTAGTGAAAGGATCGATGTGGGTCCGAAAAGAGGAAAATTTAGTCATCCTGCTTGGACGAATGAGAAAACTGGGGCAAATGAAGAAAGTGAGGATGAAGGAGAAGCCCATGCTATGATTGCCATTCCTATATGGCCAAGTTTCCCACCAACCCGACAATGTCATTACTCAGCCAATAACAACCGTTATCCTTACCCACCACCCAGTTATCCCCAAAGGCCATCCCTAAATCAAACCACAAAACCCACCTACCACACGACCAATGCTAAACACCACTTTTAGCACGAACCGAAGCACCAACCAAAAGGGAATTTTGCAGCAAAAAGCCTGTAGAATTCACCCTAAATTCCGGTGTCATATGCTAAAGTTGCTCTCATATCTACTCGATAATTCAATGGTAGCCATAACCCCTGCTAGGTTTCCTCAACCTCCATTTTTTCGAGGATACGACTTGAACGCAACATGTGCATATCATAGAGGAGCCCTGGGGCATTCCATTGAGCACTGTATGACCCTGAAGCATAAGGTGCAAAGTCTAATTGATGTGGGCTGGCTGAAATTTGAGGAGAATCGCTTGTTGAATCCAAACACTGACAAGCGACACCACACATGGGGCAATTTTGAAATCTGTTGTTAGATGTCTCTGATGACTCATCAATATCTTCAAGTTTATGCCATTATTGTAAACCATTGTTACAATGCTAAATAAAATGGATAAGTTTGACATCTTTGTCCCTCATCCTCTCGTAATTACATCTTTTCTTCCACTGGAATGTGGGTGCAAGCCATTGGTTTGTTTGCTCGAGCGACGTGCGCTCCTGAGTGCTGACTTCCAAGACCGTTCAATCAGAAATTACTCGTCTTGCACGTTGGTGGGGGTGCCGTAAAACAACGAGTAAAGTCCAAAACAAGTTTCAAAATAAAAAAATTCAAATAGAAAAAAAAAGCATTTGATTGACTGTGTTTCCCAAACATTCATGTGACCTCATTTTATCATTCTAGAAAGTTTTTCTTTTTAGAGAGAAGTGAGTTATCAAGAATAGGATGTGGGACAAATGGCCTCAGTTATCTTAAGAAGGGGGGTCGAATTAAGATACAAAGACTATTCCCCAATTAAACTTTCACTCTCTCTTTTTGGATTAACAATGCACCCCTAAATGAATTACTCAAAAGGCAATTCAAAATAAACTTCTTTAAAGCAAAGATAAATAGCAATAAATAAAAGAAGTTTAAGGGAAGAGGGGAATGAAAACTTGATTTATACTGGTTCGGCCACTTCCCGTGCCTACGTCCAGTCCTCAAGCAACCCACTTGAGATTTTCCACTCTCTTTGTAAAATTCCTTTTACAAATTCTGAACCATAGAGGGACAACCCTTCCCTTGTGTTCAGGAATCCTCTACAACAAGAGACCCACGGTCTCTTAATCCGTTTTCAGAAATAAGAAGAAGAGAAGAAGAAATCTCTCTTAAAAGAGATAGATTGTACAATGAAGATCAATCAAAATTCCTTATTGAATATGCAAGTGGTTGACCAAGGAATCTTTTTTAGAGGATAAGACATTTCAGTTCAGAAAAACTCTTAATCTTTTGAGAGGATAAAACTTTTTGGGCAATGAAAACTCTCTTTAAATTCGTGTTTCCAAGTCACCTTTGAGGGTCATTCATAAAACATTTGAATAGATGTGACTCTTGGAAATTATTTTTTGAAAATCTCCTCTGGTAATCAATTACAAGACTTGTGTAATCGATTGCAGGCTTTAAAATTTGAATTAAAACGTTCAATAAACTGCTGGTAATCAATTACAATCCATGTGTAATCGATTACACATTATAAATTTTGAATTCAAATTTCTAGTGACTATTATAAACATTTTCAGCTTCTGGTAATCGATTACCGGAGAGTAAATCTCAATTTAAAATGATTTAGATAGAATTCTTTGGCCAAACCTTTTACTTTTTCAATTTGGAAACTTCTTCCTAAGATTCTAAAGATCAACTTGATCATATATCTTGATTTTCTTGGATTCTTGTCTTGAATAAAACTTAGAAGCACTTGATCCTTTGGCATCATCAAAACATCTTGCTTCTACATAGGAGTCATTTGACTTAATCCATCAACTGAAAAAAATCCTTCAACTATTTCTTGTCCTTGGAAAATTCTTTTTGCAAGAATCAACTGCTTCTTTCATTCTTCCTCACTACAAGGTTATGAAAACAAGACAACGATGGTTACCTCATAACCCTACACTGGGGCAATGAAAGGCACCATGCATAAACCTCAAACGAACCTAGGTGCAGATTAGAAGTTCTCACCCAATAGGTTCCCTGCTACAAGGTCATGACAAAAGACAACGATTGGTACCTCAAAGCCTCACACTGGGGCAATGAGGGGCACCATGCATAAACCTCCAACGAACCTAGGGGCAGATTAGAAGTTCTCACCCAATAGGTTCCCTGCTACAAGGTCATGACGAAAGACAACGATTGGTACCTTAAAGCCTTACACTGGGGCAATGAAAGGCACCATGCAAAAACCTCAACCGAGCCTAGGGGCAGATTAGAAGTTCTCACCCAATAGGTTCCCAGCTACAAGGTCATGACGAAAGATAACAATTGGTACCTCAAAGCCTTACACTGGGGCAATGAGGGGCATCGAGTGAACATAGGGGCAGATAAAAAATTCTCACCCGTCAATGTTTTTAAACAAAAAAAAGGGGGACAAACCCTGGAATTTCAATGGATTGATTAAACATCAAATGGCTCCATTGCCATCACTCCAAAATGGTCAAGTGACTAAATCAAACAGAACAAACACTCTGAGGGAGTTCCCGGAGAGATTTGCCACAGATAGGATAAGGTTGCATGAATTATCGCCTCTTTCAAAAGGACAGTCAATCTGTGTTTTCCAAAAAAAAAAATTCAAAATCAAAATCACAAAATAGGGAAAGAATGTCATGAACATTGTACAACTTTCCATTGCATGGCATTGTTTCATATGAGGTCCGCATTTACCAAATTTCACAACAAAGGTTACATGCATCTGCATCCCTAAAAATCATGTTAACTGCATAGATTTCCTACATCTAATGTCCAATCTTTTGAATTTGGGATGATCGGCCCTCTCGATGAGTCAATCTCTTGCTTTCTCATAAGGGTGGACCCTTGACTACATGTCCTCACCTTCAAAGGACTACACGTCCTCACCTTCAGAGGACTAGACGTCCTCACCGCAGAGGGCTAGACGTCCTCGCCATGATTTCAGTGGGCTCCACATCTGCACCTTAAAAGAATTTAAGGTCCTCTACCCTTAATGCTTAACCGAGACTTGCGCTCCCGGTTAAGGGGCCAGTAGTTTCCTTTTATTAGTTCCTGGGCCACCCCCTGATATTGGAGGGCAAATGAGTTTAACGAA